>NC_079444.1:32886764-32956764 GCF_903798145.1 Danio aesculapii
GGGAATCGCACGAGTTGGAAAATCTGAACTTTAGCTGACTGGTTAGCTAACTTTAACCAATGAGGAGCTTGCACTTGTAGGTGCGTAATTGTGACGTAGCCCCTGTTGTTAGTGTCCAGAAGGAAAATCCTGCAGCAGACACGTGAGAACAGCTCATCAAACTGGGCTGGGCTCAGTCAGAAGCACCGCTGAAAGTTTCCATCTTCCAGGTACAGTTTCTGGAGGAGTTGATGAGCTCACAGAGCTGGGTGCACCTCTGAAAGGATCTAATGGACTTAGACACGGCGCCGAACGACTATATAGCCTTGTTTTTCAGCCTTCCTAAAGCACATAAAGCACAGCTACTCTCTCAATAAAATCCATGATAGCCATTTAGCAATGAAACTGGAGTCACTGGGCAGACAGAAGCCCCGCCCATGAAGTGAATCCGTGTCTATTGTGAAGTGAATTTGACATGTGAATGAAGTGAATTTGACGCGCAAATGAAGCGAGTGAAATCAAAATGTTCACATGTCTATTTAAGCGCAATTGATTAAAAACGCGGGGTTGTAAACACCCCATTGCAGAACCATACCAATCAATCTAAAATGATTAATTCTTTCTAAATAAAGTCATCTAGTGAAACTTTTCATATCGCAAAATATATCGCAGAAAACAAAATAACTCAATTTCAGACTTTTAAAATATGATAAAGACCTAATAAATAAATATGATGACAACTAGTTTGAGCCCCCACCCCCCCCATCCCCCCGCCTTCCTAAAATTAAATTTTTGATATCTAAGACATTTTAAGACCCTACAGATACCCTGGTTAGGGTAGGCGTAAAAATACAATTAATGGGCAATTTAGTAAATAACATAAATAATACTCAGTACAACTAATGTTTTTACGTTACTAGGATGGTTGGGTGTAGGGTTAGGGTAGGGGTAGACATTAAAAAATACAATTAATGGGAAATTTAGTAAATAACAATTAATACTCGATACAAACTACTGTTTTTACGTTACTCTGAGGACTGGGTTTAGGGTTAGGAAAGGGGTAGACTTTAAAAAATACAATTTATTGGGTAATTAAATAAATTACAAATAATACTCTGTACAACTACTGTTTTTACGTTACTGTGACGGTTGGGTTTAGGGTTAGGATAGGGGTAGACGCTAAAAATAACAATTTATTGGGTAATTTAGTGAATAATATAAACAATACTCAGTACAACTACTTTTTTACGTTACTCTTACAGTTGGGTTTAGGGTTAGGGTAGGGATAGATGCTAAAAATAAACTTTATTGGGTAATTTAATAAATAATATAAACATTACTCCCTACAACTACTGTTTTTACGTTACTGTGACGGCTGGGTTTAGGGTTAGGATAGGGGTAGACGCTAAAAATTACAATTTATTGGGTAATTTAATAAATAATATAAACAATACTCAGTACAACTACTTTTTACGTTACTCTGACGGTTGGGTTTAGGGTTAGGACAAGGGTAGATGCTAAAAAATACAATTTATTGGGTAATTTAATAAATAATATAAACATTACTCTGTACAACTACTGTTTTTACATTACTGTGACGGCTGGGACAGGGGTAGACGCTAAAAAATTCAATTAATGAGAAATTGAATAAATAGCATAAATAATACTTTGTACAACGAATGTTTTTAAGTTACTGTGACGGTTGGGTTTAGGGTTTGGGTAGGGGTAGATTGTTAAAAAATACAATTTATTCGGTCATTTAATAAATAACATAAATAACACTCTGTACAACTACTGTTTTTACGTTACTGTGACGGTTGGGTTTAGGGTTAGGATAGGGGTAGATGCTAAAAAATACAATTTATTGGGTAATTTTATAAAAATTATAAAAACAATACTCAGTACAACTACTGTTTTTATGTTACTGTGATGCTTGATTTTAGGGTTAGGGTAGGGGTAGATGTTAAAAAATACAATTTATTGGGTCATTTAATAAATAACAATAATAATACTCGGTACAACTACTGTTTTTACGTTACTGTGATGGTTGGGTTTAGGGTTAGGGTAGGGGTAGATGTTAAAAAATACAATTTATTGGGTAATTTAATAAATAACAAATAATACTAAAAATTGTACAACTACTGTTTTTACGTTACTGTGACGGCTGGGTTTAGGGTTAGTGTAGGGCTAGTCGTTAAAAAATACAATTAACAGGAAATTTAATGAATAATATAAATTATTTTCTTTAATTTCCGGCCGCAGCTGTATCTGATCTAGCATCAACTGTGGAACCCAGCATTTTTAACAATATTTGCAAAACTGTATGTGGTTGCTAGGTGAAAATAGAATGTTTTCTTTTTTAAAAATGATTCTAACATTCTAACAGAGAAGGCAACCCTCTGAAACAAAAAAGGCTAAGATGTGCAAAAAGGCCTGACGTTACTCTTCTGCCTGTATTTGAGAAGAATAAATCAGCGCTGTTTATCCAAGTCAGTGTGTGTAACATCACAGGACAGAAGCAACTAAAGGTATGAACACACACACGACTGTCATGTCAGAATGAGCCCATGAAATTCAAATACACGACTCCAGTTCACTGGCCCAATGCACTTCTCTCACACACACACACACACACATACACATACATACGCAGAGCCCACATAAACCACAAACAGAAATTGACTCTGTCTCTCTCCATTTCTCTCTCTTTTTAACACATGCACACATCTCCACCTAGACGTGCACAATTCCACAGGCCTCACACGCGGCTGCTATTTCTGTACGCTCCCCATCTACTGCCCATTTGTCTCGTAAAGGACACACTGCAAAACCCAACCTGCCACTTTCAGCGCAGGAGAAACAACTTTAATTGCATGTTGTTCCTTTCCAATTCAGTCAGGGAGAAACCAGAGAGAGTTTAACCACGCTGGGAACAAGCACAACAGGCCACACAGCATGACAAACTCAACCCTGCGCCGCTGCCATCGCTAAAACTGCCCGAGGTAATAAACTCGGCATATCTTTCAGCTCAGTTTCCCGTTAAAGCATAGGGTTAAGTGCGTAAACGATAGCTGCATATGTGTGATTTATCGCTAAATGTGGAGGTATACTGTATGTATATGTTTGATAGCTAAATGCTGAGGTAGACCTGGATGCTACGACAAATATGGAAATTTAGGTAAACATTTGATTTTAAATTTCTAAATTGTTAAATTATATAAAAAATATATGTTAAATATGTTACACAATTACAGATTAAATACAAAGTAAAATATTTTGATTCAAATATTTCTAAATTGTTAAATGATATAAAAAATATATGCTAAATATGTATTAAATACAAAAAACTAGCTTTTAAAGTAAAAATATTTGGATTAAAACATTTCTAAATTGTTATATTATATATGAAACTGTTATACAAGTAATAAAGAGGGATTAAATACAAAAAAACTAACTTTTGGAAGTACAAATATTTTGATTAAAATATTTCTAAAATGTTAAAATTATATAACAAATATATGTTAAATATGTTTTTAAATTAAAGAGTGATTAAATACAAAGAAAACTATTAGTAAAAATAATTTAATTAAAATATTTCTAACTTGTTAAATTATAAAAGAAATGTTAAATATGTTTAAATAATTTAAGAGGACTTTTATTGTATTTAATTCCTTTTAATTGATGTATTTAACTGCATTACATTCAACAAACTAGTTAAAATCTTGTAAAATTTTTGTATTTTTTAAATATTTCCCAAATGATGTTGAACAGAGCAAGGAAATTTTCACAGTATGTCTGATAATGTTTTTTTTTCTGGAGAAAGTCTTAATTGTTTTATTTTGGCTACAATAAAAGCAGTTTTAAAATTTTTTATGAACCATTTTAAGGTCAAAATTATTAGCCCCTTCAAGCAATTTTTTTCCGACTGTCTACAGAACAAACCATCATTATACAATAACTTGCCTAATTACCCAAACCTGCCTAGTTAACCTAATTAACCTAGTTAAGCCTTTAAATGTCACTTTAAGCTGTATAGAAACGTCTTGAAAAATATTTAGTGAAATATTATTTACTTTCATCATGGCATCAGTTATTAGAGATGAGATATTAAAACTATTATGTTTAGAAATGGTTTGAAAAAAATCTTCTCTCCGTTAAACAGAAATTGGGGGAAAAATAAACAGGGGGGCTAATAATCCAGGGGGGCTAATAATTCCGACTTCAACTATATATATATATATATATAAATATTTAAATGTGAATGTTAATTAAAATACAAATGGATGAAAAAAAATTTGATTTTAACACAAAATTGTTAAATTATTATAGTTGAGATAACTTTGAACATTACAGATCAAATATAAACATTAAATATTACTATGCTGAGCTAAACATGAATCTGTTGAAAGATGTAATGAAATGAGATGTCAAAAAGACACATTATATCCTAAAAAATTCTATTTTGAATGTTGCTATTAAGAATATTTTATACAATAAGAATGCATTTTAAATACATATTTGTTGAGTTAAACTGGAAAGTTAAATTAATTTTGAGGTCACCCTTTAATATGTTGATAGGTCAGATATGAACATATAAAGAATGAGTTAAATTTAAAACCAAAATAACTGAAAGGAATGAAATTAAACAGTAAATAAATGTAAAAATGGAATTGGTGAATTGTAAGTGTTTAAAAAACAAGTTGAGCTACACATGAAAATGTCCAAAAACAGAATAAATTCAGTTGAAATACACATGAATGTTTAGCTACATCCAAAGTATTTGTGTTCAAATTGAAAAACTCAAAAACAGACATTAAAATGTAAGAAAACGTAATCATTGACTGAAATATGAACTCAAAAAATGCTGCTTATCATTTTTAGACTTCACCTCGGCATTTAAAAACGCACTGGCGTATCAGTACAGGCGTGTGTTTGTGCGGGCATGCATGGGCCGGTGCCCACGTCTGTGCCAGCTGTAGTTACTGTAGCTGGCACTACGTTAATGAGGAGGTCCTGTGGAGGGATGAGAGCGGAGTCTGGGCTGGAAAAGAGAAAGAACCGGATTAAAATTTCAGCACAACACAGAGCCCTAAGAGAGAGAGAACAAGATAGATGGCTGGGACGACAGACACCTCGCGGGCCTGTAAGAAAGGCGGACATTCCACCGCCAACACGTCTGAGAGTGGGGGAGGATCATGGGGGAGGGGGAAAAGAGAGAGAGAAAGAGAGAGAGAGCGAGGTCGCATACAAACAGCGGAGCGAATTGAAGCATTCCATTATTACGCTCGACTGAACCCTGCTCCTCTTTTCACCCTGAACCCAAGAAACACACACACACACACACACACACAAACAGACCAAATACACACTCGCACACACCAAATACACCCTCTCTTTGCAGCTGATACCATCCTTCCTTCAGACTGAACTCAGAAAGAAAGAAAAAAAAAAGAAAGAGGAAAGGGAGGGTGAAACGACAGGATGGGATATGAGAGACAAAAATAGGAATGATGTTTTCTGGACGGACAATTTAAAGACAAAATTGAATTTTAAAAGATGATAACTTCCAAAACCTAGCGGTAACTCTTAAATCTGTTGAGTTTATGCTGTACTTTACACATCAGGTGGATAATTTAATCAATCAGCCGGCAGCTAGCTCTCTGCAACTCTCACATGGTCGCCCACTGAAGCTAAGCAAGGCTGTGCGTGATCAGTAGCTGGATGGGAGATTACATGGGAAAGCTAGGTTGCTGCCGGAAGTGGTGTTAGTGAGGCCAGCAGGGGGCGCTCAACCTGCAGTCTGTGTGGCTCCTAACACCCCAGGATAGTGAAGGATGAGACGATGAGACGTTAAAAAGAGGCCCTGACTCTCTGTGGTCGTTAAAAATCCTAGGGTGCCTATCAAAAAAAAAAGAGTAGGGGGTTCACCCCGGCATCCTGGCCAAATTTGCCTCTGTCCATCACGGCCTCCTAACCATCCCCATATCATAATTGGCTTCATCACTCTGTCTCCTCTCCACCAATCAGCTTGTGTGTGGTGCCGCGCAATATGGTTGCCGTCACGTCATCCAGGTGGATGCTGCACACTGGTGGTGGATCCTCATCCACTCAAGATTCTCCCCATTGTGTAAAGTGCTTTGAGTGTCTAGAAAAACGCTATATAAAAGTAAGGAATTATTAATTATTACTAATATTATTATAGATAGACATATCATTCCATTGGGTTTAATTTGAGTTCAATATAACGTATCAACAGCCTGGATTTAATTTCAAAATAAACATTTTTGTTCAAAACTCAATATAGAATCTAATAAATACTGTTCAAACTGGATTTTAAAAAGATGCTCTCAGATAAATGAACAGAATTCAACAAATATTCAGCTTTTAATGGAAAGTGTCTTTCAAACTCCCCCTAGTGATTAAAAATGTTATTAGGCTCAGAAGACAAATATGCAATCATTTTGTGACAAAAAATTAGCAACCATAGCCATTATTCCACTATTGGGTCAAACAGTTTAAAGCACAGTGAGTTTTCCATGTAGCATGTTACATTTCCATGTAAGCCTGTTACGGCATGGCATTATTGTAAACCTTTGATATCTTAGCTAAGCCGTGCTGGTAGAACTCGTGTGCGTGTGATGTCGCTACTCTGTTGCCTGGCTACCAGTTTCTCCATCTACTTGTTAAGTGTAACGTCATGCGAATCGGCTTCCGGGTCCAATCGCTCTTTCAAAATGTATGGGGAGACTCAACAAATGGTAATAATAAACGTTTACAAAGTGATAAAATACTTTTGAAAATCACGGTCGAAATTTATATATAACCATGCCTAATATCCGACGACCAGAAAGTGATATAAAATATTAGATAAAATATTGGTATCTGTGATGCAGCAAGTCCAAAGACTGTTATATACATCATGATTTTATATATAATTCACTTTAATGGGTGATAGGACTAAAAAGTGGTCATAAACAAATATTTTCTTAATTCAAATGAGTAGCGGCTTGGACCCGGAAACAGTACTCCATACCTCACAACTTAAGCGGATAGCAGGCTATGCGGAAACAATGTATTTCTTTTTTCTGTTATTTAATGAAGTAAATATCCCATACAAATAACATATTATCATCTGTTTACTTATTGCAGTTTACATTACACTTGCATTACCAAGACACCGACTTGCGCATTTGTATTACATTCCAAAGAGCTACGTTATCATCCCCACCACAGAAAATGGAACCATATCCATGCTGACTTGATCAGATCATCACAGAATGAAACGGTTAAGCATAGAGAACCGTTCATCCCAATAATGGAAAAATGATTAATGTTAAAAATGCTACTAGTGGTACAAAAACAATGGTAAACAAGTTTTAAAAAATAAGTAATACCTCTTTAATCTGTCAAAACACAACTCAGATTGGCCTATCAATGATTTACATTAGCTTTCTCCGCCCACATGGCCTAGATTACATCACTTGATTAAAAAAAATGCACTTTAAAGGCTGATAAAGTCATTACTTCATGAAAAATAAGTTCATTTAAACAGTAGAGTACCCTTTTTCGTTATTCTGCTCTATTTGACTTAACATTGAGCAGTCTTTCAATAAGCATGACCACAAACATCTCCACGGTTTACACAGGCGACGATTGATCATGTTATGGATTATGTGTCCATACCTACTGAACACTCAGAGCAAACCGGCCGTATCAAAGAGGCAGAACAACTGCTCACCGAGGGGCTTCCTTTCTCATTGGCTTATTACTGGAGCACTGCAGAGCATGACACGTTCTTATGTTTATTTAACTACGATACTCGCTCACGAACATCTCAGCACCCTTCCCTTTGAGATCCACCTACTGTCACTGTGGATGAACTGAGCAAACGGAGCATGTAAAGCCCTGAGGCCAGGAAGGGGCTCTTAGATGGGGGACGGGATTCCTTTATCCGCTACCAAAGACACATGCATAGAATCATGTAACCTCATTAAGTCAGCAATCACAACAACAACGGCAACCGAGAAGACTTGGATTACAGACGTTCTGGGGTTAGGAAAAAACTGCCTGCGTGAAGCACAAATCTAAATATATACAGCATATGTGCACAGAACAAATCCTCTGCCACATATTAATAACTATATATATCCAAAGAGAATTGGGAAAACATGTAATTTAATAAATATAACACTAATACTCCATATTGTACTAACTTTCATTTTTACATTTATTATTACCGTTAACTTTATCACATATTATAATATATTCAAATTAATCAATAAATACACAATAATACTACTGAACAGTTAAGCATGTTACAATATAATTATTCATCAAACAATAATACATATAATATAAATATACACTATAAATATCTACACAACAGTTCTGTCTAATTCTCGAATCTGATTGGCTGATAGCCGTGCGATATTCTGCAATATCAGCACTCGTACAACCTCTTCACCCTTGTGTATTCCTCTGCCCACATAAAGTGACAGCAGATCAAAAAATGCACTACAGTTTGACAAATATTGCAGCTGTTGATAAACATAATGTACTTTTGAGGCTTTTTAGGCAAGAATGTAGTTGTTTAGATTGCAACTACGCAGTTTATTTATAATAATAATAGTGCTTATTTTAAATATACTTTTGGCGATTCAGCGCGTCCGCAGCCATTAGCCTGTTATTGAGCAGAGCAAAGAGAGTTGATGTTTCACCACAAGATGGCGACAGCGACGGCATAATATGTCCTAAGTAAATTTCTAGTAAATTTCAAACTACAGCAAATCAAATCATACTAAAACTGGTAAGTGGCACTCTAAGTCAGTCTCTCCCCTGTGTATGTTCTAGTGCTGTATTTATACCATAGTAATCTGGTAGTGTTTGCTTTGCTTTGGTTTGTTCGGGGTTATTGTTTGTGATCTCCTGATTGCAACAGAGAAATACTGGGAAATCTCTGTAGACTGATGGCATTTCATGCCGTTCAGCTTTATAATCTTAAAATGCGAGCAAAATCACCTGTTTTGTCATCACTTTAGACATTACGCTAGAGAATCACTCAAATACTAGCTCTAAAGTGACGTTGGTGAATTAGCAATGGTTTCTGCTGTTCTGACGGTCAGCTACAGATGTGAATGAATGGTGGAAGAAAGTAGTTCCTCGTACAAAATGGTTTTTGAGACTTATGATTAAAATGTCGAACAGTTGAATAAACGCAATATCACACTCGTAGTAGTGCGATATGGCTGTATATCCTCACTGGTGGGACACTAAGGCACTCAGTGCTACTCGCACTGCTACTCGCATGATATATACAAAATACTGTACATTATCGTATATTATATGGTAATGTTAGTAGTAATTGTGACCTTACTATTGTTATAATGATTGACAAAAACATTTTGAGGGAAAACTGCAGGACAACTTCTTAATAAATGCTTCTTTTTAAATCAACAACAGATTTCAACATTCTTAATAGAAACTTGGACTAATGCTTTCAATCTGTACATGTTGTGTTTTTGATTACAAATGACTCAAACTTGAAGTGCATCAGATTACTTGTAAACTTTGGCTGTGATTTAGTCACATTATGCAGTTGTTTTCACAAAACTATTAAGCTGGTTTGGACAGACCATAGCATTATATTTCCTACATACAACGAAATGCCTTTATATTTACGCTTTAATATGCAAGTAACAAAACTGAAAAAGGTCAATTAAACAGTGCTTTGAATTCATTGTGAGTGAATTTGGCTGCAAACACACACACACACACACGCACACGCACACGCACACACACGCACACACACACACACACACACACACACACACAACTGCAGTTAACATTTTGCCAGCTATCAAACTAATACTAATAAAAGAAAGAGTGAGGATGAGACGCAGGTACAGAATCTAATGGAGCAGAAACGTTTTACCTGCCTGCACTCCCAGGCGGATTGGAAACAGGCCAATGTTACTGAATGTCACAGTGCGTCGTCTTATGTGTGTGTCTTTCTTGTTTGCGTTTGTACGCACGCACACAGTCATATTTAAATGTCTGACAGTGAGATTTATCTCTTGTTAGAGCCGTGTCTGTGGAATCAGCAGCATGACTTTTCCTCAAATAAACCTCATTCTGACCTTCCGGCTTGCCATGGTGGATTTCAGAGCTTAAAGGTCCCCTGAAATGCAAAGATTTGTTCAATGCTGACACAATTTCAACTAAAATAAGAAGGCAGGGTTGAAGATACTGAGTGGCTCCTCCTATTTTAAAAATAGCCAATAGGATGTTGTTTGCATCACAGCTTTGCTTGTCATGAGATCCACAGTCTATAATAGCAATGCGGAGTCTGTTTATTAATTTCTCTGCTTTACAACACAGAATCAGTGTATATTTCAGGGTTCCTACACATTTACTACTAAAATTCAATGATGCTTCCATGATTTTTCCAAGACTTTTAAGTAAATTTCATGACCTAATGTTTCATGCAATGTCTACATATGTGTGGTAAAAAGAAAACAATGCATGTTCAAATTTATTACAGCATATCGTAAAACATGCAGCAATCTATTCAGTTTCAATTTATATTTATATCCATGTAAAATAGATTTAGATAATGCTTACACTGCACTAATAATGTTAGAGTATGTGATTGGCCAAGGACAGAATAGAAGTCAAGACAACTAACTAACCCATGGTTTCCGCTACATTCATTCTTCCATGGCGGGGCGCCACACCAAAATTCATCCGGCCACGGTTACATTACAGCTTCTCATTCAAAATATTCAGACGTTATTAAAAGGTAAGTGAATTATAACAGCGTAAACTTTTCTGTAACAGTAGTAGTGCTGTGCGTTATTTGTTTTACCCTTTAAGTTGACATGCTGACTGACTGACAGGTGAGTGATGCGTGAGGCTAGCAAACATGACGTAGCTTTCAGTTATGACGAACACAGTTTCCATAATTATACTTAAAGGTCTATGGTTCTACATTCAACAAACAAAGACTTTATTCTGCTGGAAATTATAGCCATTTCACTTTACTTTAGGACGCATTAAAGCCGCTCTGTAGGTCTATTGGAGACATTCATAAATATTCCTAGCCACTCTAATAAATGTTGGAGATATACTTGTTATATAAACGCACTAAATCTCACTTTAGCAGTGTTTATTTGAGAGCGCACAAGAAAAACTGTACTTGAGCAACGTATATTTGAGGGTGTGCAAGAATTTTTCTAGGAAATCGGCGCGCAAGCAAAGAGATTCTCATGCTCGTATTACATAAATGCGATCTGGACTTGCAATACTGCGCTCACGACATTTGTCATTGAAATAATAGGTAATTGGTAGATCTGTGTAAAAGGCCTGCCACCACAGCTGGAAAAATCCTAGAGGAAACATTATCACCTATATTCAAGAATCCAGGTATTTGTTTTCCATGACTTTTCCAAAACTTTGTGGGTTTTTCTGTTTTTCCAAAACTTTTCCAGGCCTGGAAAATGCCATGTCAAAATTCCATGCTATTTCAATTGGCTCTGATGCATCTGTGCAGAATCATACATTAGATCCATCTCTGGACCAGGTTATTGAAATATTGTTATGACTGATAACTGTAGAGGTGTTCAAATAAAGTCCCGTTAAGGCAAGTCATTTCACTCGGCAGCCATCTTCAAAACATCTCTTGGGCATGCAAGTGCAGCTCCTATCTCTTCGAATGAAGAAATATCAAATTCTCCAAAACTGCTTGACATGCTCACAAATAAATTTAATATGTGGAATCACCAATGACAGTTAAATCGCAATTTGCTCATAAATTTTGTTTCTAAATGTTCGAATAATGACAAAAAGCTGCATTTTTTAAATGAAAGCATGGCCCCATCCTGCCTATGGTTCAGGCTGGTGGTGGTGTAATGGTGTGGGGGATATTTTCTTGGCACACTTTGGGCCTATTAATACTAATTGAGCATCGTGCCAACGCCACAGCCTACCTGAGTATTGTAGCTGACCATGTCCTTCCCTTTATGACCACAGTGTACCCATATTCCAGAAGGATAAAACGCCATATCATAAAACGAGAATCATCTCAGACTGGTTTCTTGAATATGACAATGAGTTCACTGTACTCAAATGGCCCCTACATTCACCAGATCTCAATCCAATAGAGCACCTTTGGGATTTGGAAATGGGAGATTCGCATGGACGTGCAGCCGACAAATCTGCAGTAACTGTGTGAAGCTATCTTGTCAATATGGACCAATATCTCTGAGGAATATTTCCAGTGCCTTGTTGAATCTATGCCACGATGGATTAAGACAGTTCTGAAGGCAAAAGGGGGTCCGACCCGGTACTAGTAAGGTGTACCTAATAAAGTGGCCGGTGAGTGTAGATAACCTTAAGACTAACATAATGATACTAACACCCCCAAAAAACCTTTAATATTGATATGACTTTTAAAAAAAGGTGACTTTAAATGCGCAGTGCTGGGGGTCTGGTTTGATCACAGGTAGTGTAATTACGCCACTCCCAGCGCTGAAACAGCCCGCAGCGAGCGCTCTCTGCAACAGGATGCATTCCTCAGCGACAGCAAGACAAGGAAATTGCCACCTAACCTCGACCACATGACAAGGAGAGAGCGAGCAGAGGAACACACACACACACACGTGCACGCGCGCAGACGCACACAAACACACATGCATGACCCAGATCAAGGCGAACAGACAATGCGCGCAGATGCACACACTGATTCACCGCCCACAAAATGTCAGTCGACGGTACGAATCCCGTCATTACTAGATCACCGCGCGTTATGAGGGATTGTGTCATGCATTATTCAGTCTAGTGTAGCCATAAAGACAGCATGGGCGGTACGTGAGGACTATTGAATATCAACTTGTGCATGAATGAAGGTGCGATTTCACCACACTGTGTTTTCCCCCCATAATCAAACCTGTCTGCAGTAGGATTATGAGCTGTTTTGGTGCGGATCAAAGTGGTGTGTGTGTGTGTGTTTGTCTGTGTCTGTATGAACACGCAAATGTGTGTGCAAAGGTGAGACAAAGACGCCTAGCAGACAGTCGAGGAAACACAGAAAGGGTAATCTGAGCTCCTGCCGCATCCCGTCAGAAATAAAAGCCGGTTTACTCACTTTGCTGTGGATTCTTCATCATATTTCGTCTTCAGTTCGTGGAGTTCTGCCTGAGTTGCTTCAAGTGCTGCATGAAAAATGTAAAGCCAGTGTCAGTAAAATTCAACTACGCCAAGTGACATGTGTGTAATTGCAAAAACATTTAACCTGATGGTGGATGTTTTAGCAAACCTGTTTGTAAGGACTGCGTTTTCACATCCGAGTCTTCTGTCCTGCTCTCCTGGCTCTGCTCTGGCTGACTGTATATACACACAGGGCACAATTAAAACAGTTTCCTAATATACAGCTGAAGTCAAAATGATTAGCCCTCCTGTGACTTTTTCTTTTAAAATATTTCCCAAATGATGTTAAACAGAGCAAGAAAATTTTCACAGTAGTTCCTATAGTATTTTTTTTCTAGAGAAAGTATTTTTTTATTTATTTTAGCTACAATAAAAGCAATTTTTCATTTTTTAAAACCATTTAACCAGCATCATAACCAGGTTGACCTATTATACATAGGTTATCATTATTATCTTAATTGCTTATTACTATTTATCAGAGTAGTGTTAGCATATTATTCAATACAAGATGTGGGCCAAAAAGATTATTTTCAAGGAGTGCACGTTAAAGGGTTAAGGTTAATACTATTAGCCCTCTTATGCAATGTTTTTTTTTTCAATTGTCAACAGAACAAACCATTGTTATACAATGACTTGCCTAATTACCCTAACTTGCCTAATTTACCTAGTTAAGCCTTTAAATGTCACTTTAAGCTGAATACTAGTGTCTTGAAAAATATCTAGTATGATATTATTTACTGTCATCATGGCAAAGATAAAATAAATCAGTTGTTAGAACAGAGTTATTAAAACTATTATGTTTAGAAATGTGTTGAACAAAATCAATTCTTTCCGAATTGGTGAAAAAACTAAGGGGGGCTAATAATTCAGGAGGGCTAATAATTCAGACTTCCAGTAATATTGCAACAAAGATTTAAATAAATCAGAATCAACCACAAGCTGTAGTGAAATCTGACGTACTTTTAATGATCATATATATTTCTAATGTGGATATAAAGATATATTTTTTAAACTTGGCCATCTATTGTTTCTCAACTCACCAACAATGCCTCCCAATTACTGTCTAAGTATTCAACCCACTACATTTTGAAACCGAGCTTAGGACTTCACACAATCAGGAAAATTAATGCAGTGTGGGATTTGCGCAACGGTCAGGCTAACCTCTCCTTGTCTGCATAGTTGTTTGGAAGGTTTTCTCCTTTGCTTTGCCTCTCTTCTCTTTCTGATGAGTCCAAGTTCGGATCGACAGCCTCCTCTGTGTTCTTGGCCTGCAGAGAACGCTCATACTGCTCCAGCTTCTCTTTAAGTGCTTTAATAGTGACTTCTGAAGAAAAAAAAAGAAAGATAAAAAGACATCAGGGCATAAAAAGAGGGCCTGGGTGCGTGCGGTTTATATTTTGTCCATATTGTGAAGCCCACATGTCCCAGAAGGATAACAAAACCCTAAATCAGATAAGAAGAAAACCGCTTAATAAACACACCAAATTACATCTTTAAGGAACAATTGGTCCAAAAATGAACAATCTGTCATCATTTACTCAGCCTCAAGTCATTTAAAACCCATGTAACTTAAGCGGAAGACAAAAGGAGCAATGAAGACTGAGACACTTAAAAAGAACGAGGACTGAAGCTTCGACAAGACACAAAAGTGCAATAAAGCTAGTTCATATGACAATATTCCAAGTCGTTTGAAAGCACATGACAGCTTTGTGTGAAAACAAACCAAAATTTAAGCCATTTTTCATGAGCAATCAGACTCTATGATCCAGTTTGAGCAGCTCTCGAAGTAACAGCCCACTTGAGGGAAGATTGTGAGTGAATAATCGCTCACATTTCAGTCCGTTTCTCCATCCAGAGCTGAATTCAGAAGAGTTAGACCTGCACAATTCTGAATAAACTAAGGAGAAAGATCGCCATGCTCACAAAAATATATAACGTGGCAAATTATTAAATTAACAAGCTTATAAGAGGTTTAGACAACACTTTGTAACTAGCTTAAGCAGTATTTAATTTCAATGCATTCAGTTTTGAATCAGAACAAATCTTTGAGAGGGATGATGTAATAACTGACTCATGTTTCATTACTGGATGAATCAGCATTTTTGAACAAACATCTTATACAGACGGTTCAATGACTCACTTGTGAAGTCTTCACGTGTTTTGTTACTGGATGAATGGCTTTAGAACAATTATCTTGAATGAACGATTCAATGACTCACTCAAAAAAACTTCACTTGTTTTGTTACTGAATGAATCAATATTTTTGAATTAATCAATTGAATTTAATTATTCTGTGAGTCTCTTATAAAGACTTTTTTATAAAGACCTTTGTTTTGTTGATGGATGCATTTAGAACGATTCTCTTGAATGAACAATTCAATGACTCTCTCATAAAGACTTCACTTGTTTCGTTTCTGGAAGAATCAACATTTTGAACAAATCTCTTGAAAAATTTAAGACTCCATTTGTTTTGTTACTGGATGAACAGCTTTAAAACAATTGTTTAACAACAATCTTGAATGAACAATTCTATGACTCACTTTAAAATTTAACTTGTTTTATTACTGGATGAATTAACATTTTTGAACAGATTTATTGAATGAATAATTCAGTGACTCTCTTATAAAGGGCTTCAATTGTTTTGTTGATGGATGCATTTACAATGATTCTCTTGAATGAACAATTCAAAGACTCACTCAAAGATTTTCATTAGTTTCTGAAGAAACAACATTTTAAAAAGATTCACTTGAATAAACACTTCACTTACGCTCTCACAAATTCATTTGTTTTGCTTTCACAAATAATCAAAATAATTTTGAACAAATGTCTTGATCATAATTTAAGATACCATTTGTTTTGTTAATGGATAAACTGCTTTAGAACAATTCTCTTAAACAAATGATTCTATGACTCACTCTTAAAGACTTCACTTGTTTTGTTACTGGATAAATCAGCATTTTTAACAGGTCTATTGAATGAATAATTCAGTGACTCTCTTATAAAGACTTCACTTGTTTTGTTGATGGATGTATTTAGAACGATTCTCTTGAATGAATATTTCAATGACTCCCTAAAAGATTTTACTTCTTTTGTTTCTGAAGAAACAACATTTTTGAATGATTCACTTGAATAAACACTTCAATTACTCTCTCATAAAGACTTCACTTGTTTCGTTTGTGGAAGAATCAACATTTTGAACAAATCTCTTGAACAATTTAAGACTCCATTTCTTTTGTTACTGGATGAACAGTTTTAAAATGATTCTATTGAATGAACGATTCTATGACTCACTCGTAAAGACTTCACTTGTTTTGTTACTGGACGAATCAACATTTTTTGCGAATCTCTTGAATGAAGAATTCACTGTTTCGCTTATAAACACTTCATGGACTGCTTTAGGACAAATCTTCTAAAGGAATGACTTATTGTCAACTTTAACGGTTGCTTTTTGCCATCTATTTGCAAAGCAATGTTGCTGACAACCATTATTTAAACCATCAAGTTACTTTCAGAAAGTGATTTACTGTATATTATGATTTACTGTTTTACTACCATAGACAGCACAGTTTATATCTGGACTATAAATTGTAATTCCAGTACTTCTATAATTATTTGATTTTGCATGTAACGTTCTAGTTAATATAATTCATTGTAAATCCGTGAAAAAAAATAGATTAATTTGCTCTCTACAAAAAAACTATACGAGAGTGACAGAATTTTGATTGTAGGCTTAATAAAACGCTAAACACTTTTCCAAGAGGCACGCATTTAAGATGAGCTGTGAGGTAAGAGCTCTGAAACTATCAATAGCTCTATATAAAACAACAGAAGTCAGGGAAAGTCCCCACCATAATAGAAAAATGTGTGTTTGCATGTCTACACACACACACACACACACACACACACACACACACACACACATCCACAGAAAATATATCTCTGATAGAGAGCTTTTTCCTCCTCTCGCTCGGTCTCCGGCACAGCCATCTGCGGTGATTTAAACTCCAGCACTTCAGCGCTGACACATAATCAATGAGCAGCAGTCCCACAAGAGCCCTTTTAGACCCTTAAATGCTAAACTGGACTTTAAACACTGGGAGACTGGAGGATCACTGACCTGAGAAAGATCAGCGTGTAGAATAGGAAGGATTACCTAGCCGAGCGCTCAGACAAAAACACACCTGTGTGTGTGTGTTCATGGACACGTGTGTTTATGTGAGACGGGTTGCATGTGGCTCGTGCGGGACGAATAAAATATTGCCGTTATTGAGCCGCATCGATTAGGGGAATTCCACAGAGCGTGAGGGAACGATCTTTCCCTCTTGTTTGCATTAGAAAAAGAGAGAGGGGAAAAAAAAGAAGCAGGAAACATGTCTGGCTGAAACAGCAGCGGGCCCGAAATAGAGCTCAGATGACTACAGCTCATTTGAACAGAAATAGGGCCCTGTCTATGTGGGTACACTCGTGCGGCCTGCCAACATGACATATGCGTAATACATTTTATTTGCCAAGCGCAGATAAATCCTGTTTTACAGAATGAGAACGCTTGCAAATGACATTTAACTTCTGTTATGTGAACAGTATAAATGAAATAATTATTAAAGAGGACATAAGAGTTCATTAAACTTCAATTAGTCATTAAACTATCAATTAGTATTAAGATTTGGATTGAAAAAACATTAGAAATAAGCTGTGAATTAATCTGTTTCAGAATTTTTAAATAAATGTAATGAATAATGACTTGAATAATGATTTGTTGTGTTTATAAAATAAAATTTAGTTATATGCGTGTGCAGATTTATATTTAAGAACACATATACGATCAAAAATGTGTGTTTCATGCATAAAGAGAGCCTTAGTTTATTTATATTATTATTATTATGCTATTAACTAGACTAGGCTCAAAGATGCACCTATAGGACCTAAGAGCAGATAGTTAAAATACACACTCACCGGCCACTTTATTAGGTACACCAACTTTGTCTAACTGCTCGTTAATGCAAATTTCTAATCAGCCAATCACACGGCAGTGGTCAAGATGATCTGCTGCAGTGACCACTTGTTACAACCAAAGTATGCAGAAGAGCATCTCTGAACACACAACACATCCAACCTTGAGGCGCATGGGCTACAGCAGCAGAAAACCACACCGGGTGCCACACAGAAAACTACAATTCACACAGGCTCACCAAAGTTGGACAATAGAATATTGGATTGCCTGGTCTGATGAGTCTCAAATTTCTCAGAATTTGCCGTCAACAACATAAAAGCATGAATCTACTCTGCCTTGTATCAACGGTTCAGGCTGGTAGTGGTGGTTTAACAGTGTCGGGTATTTTCTTGGCACACTTTGGGCCCATTGGTACCAACTGAGCATCGTGTCGATGCCACAGCCTATCTGAGTATTGTTGCTGACCATGTCCATCGCTTTATGACCACAGTGTACCCATCTACTGATGGCTAATTTCAGCAGGATAAAGCGCCATGTCATAAAGCGTGAATCATCTCAAGACTGGTTTCTTGAACATGACAATGAGTTCAATGTACTCAAATGGCCTCCACATTCACCAGATATCAATCCAATAGAGTACCTTTGGGATGTGGTGCAACGCGAGAATTGCATCATGGACGTGCAGCCGACATACCGCACATCCGCACATGAACAACAGCTGTTCAGTCTTTCAATGTGTTTTAAAGTCTAAATGTTTGCATCTTTACAGTTTTTTAGGCTGATTTGATCACCACATATGTAAATGCTTATCTTTTTTTTTTTTAAAGCTAGGGTAGTTACCTTGGTTTTTAACCTCTGAAATTTCACGTTCGTACTCTTGTAGTGTATCTTTGAGCCTCTGGTTTTCGGTCTCCAAGTCGTGCATCTTTCGAACCGTCACCTGGAGTTGCTGAGCTGCTTCCAGTGCCGAGACGGGATCTAAAACACACACACAAACACACAGAGAAAGTGTATGGAGATCAGTGTGGGCCAGGTTCTGTGCAACTGTGCAGCTCCACTAAATACCTAAAAGCGTTTTTGCATTTTTGCGGATTGCCAACCGCAGCTAAAAATGTTAACTAGAAAAACAAACCAAGCCAAAACACGCCAATAAATCCACACTACGCTCCAACACCTCGAGTTAACTTCTGCTCTGTTAAGAGGTACGAATGAAAAAACACCAAAATGAACCATGGTCACTGATTTTGATAATGAAAGCACCGTGTTTTCTAGACTTGTGATGTGACGTTATTGTTAAGTATGGTTTTGTTTCTAACAAAAATGGGGACTTTATTTTAAGGTTCAACTCTCGCTATTAACAAAAGCATTATGTTTGCCTCAATAAATTCTCAATTTGCTGCTCATTAATAGCATAAGTATTGGTTAGAAGCAGGGTTAGAACAGTTTGTTAATAAACAAACAATATGGTTCCATAATAGGCATGTTAACAAGTGACTAGTTGGTTAATAATGAGTATGGGAACTTAAACTGAAATATTACTAACTATAATAATAATAATGATAACAATAATGATAATAATAATAATAATAATAATAATAATAATAATAATAATAATTCATTTTCTTTTCGGCCCTTTAATAATCTGGGGTCCCCACAGTGGAATAAACCGCAAACTTATCCAGCATATGTTTTACACTGGAGATGCCCTTCCAGCTGCAACCCATCACTGGGAAATAATAATAATAATAATAATAATAATAATAATAATAATAATAATAATAATAATAATAATAAATACATGTTTTTAGATATTTTATATGAAAGAAACTGATGACACAAAAAACTCAGAATAAGACCTAAAGAATGCTTTAACATTTTATACAACCATAACTAATATCTTTTAATAATATTTTCATATTTTTGCATTTTCAAAAAAAGAAAAAATATATATATGTATTGTTTCCTACAAAACAATCCAAAAAAGCAAAGTCGAAGTAAAGCTGAAGTGTTACTAACAAAATAATAATAATAATAATAATAATAATAATAATAATAATAATAATAATAATAATAATCACGTTTTAAAATATTTATATGAAAAACGAAGAAACAGAAAAATTATGACAGAAAAAAAATTTAACTTAAAGTATATACTTTAATATTTTATACAACCACAATTAAATAAATATCATAAATATATACAAATATTAATGATATAAATAAAACCAACAAATAAATGAATGAAACATTTTATATTTATCATATACACTATGTTTCCTACAAACTAATACTGCAAAATGCAATAAATTTGTTTTTTTATTTTATTAATTTATATATTAAAAAAAAAAATTAGATTAGCAGGTTGTAAAAATTCCAGCAACTCATATCTTGTCAGGATGTTCATTTGTTGCTTTCATAAACAGAGGCTGGTGTTCGGTGAAAGAGAGCTAGAGAAAAGTGCTGCTGAGAGACTGAAGCCAGACCTTCACACTCAAGACTGACTATCTCACACACACACACACACACACACACACACACACACACACACACGCTTTTTCATCACTGTCGGTCCCCCTCAAATGCTAATTGCTATATGACTAATTATGGCCCTGTTCCCGTTGATTTTCCTTAATGAGACAGCCAAGTTAATTATGTAATCAAACTATTTTATTAGCCCCTGCGGAACATGAGAGAGAGACAGAGAGAGTGTAAAATCTGAAAAGCTGACAGAGAAGAGTATAAAATAAAACATGTCATTCATCTTTTTCCTTTTTTTTTGCTGCTTGTTTAAATGACTTGGTTGGAATGAGCTGAAATAACATGATTCTTGAAAATATCTGACAACTTAATGAAATTAGGTTCAATCCACTTAAATAAAAGAATGGTTAACTGTAACTGCATGTTTGTTTTTTAATATATACAGGTTTGAAGACACTGAATACTGGAGTAATATTGCTGAAACTTCACCAGAATACATACTTTTTAAACTACATTTAATAAGAAAAAATATTTAAAATTGTAAAAACATTTAAGAATTTATATATAATTTACACTAATATTGTGGTGTTTATCATTTACCATTTAAATGATTGTTTTTTTATATTTAGCTTAAATTAATTTTAATTTCAGATATATTACTATTTTATTTTGGCAAACTGGAGTAATGGTGCTGAAAATGCACAGGAATAAATACATTTGAAACTATATTCAGTGAGAAAACGTGATTGTAAAATGTCAAAATAATTATATATTCATTTAGAATTTTTGCTTTAACATTGTTCTGTTTGTAATTTTAATATATTTTTTTATATTTTGTAATTTTAATTTCAGATCTATTTATTTTGTTTTACAGTAATAAGGCTGAAAATTTGTCTGGTTTTGTTCCGTGTTTTTTGTGTTTTTTGTTTTGTTTTTTGTGTCTTTGGTTGTTCTTTTTACAAAAGCTGCATTTATTTGATAAAAAAATCTGAAATACATTTTTTCAATTTCAAAAAACAAAACAAAAAACACTCAAAAAAACACAAAACACAAAGCAAAACACAAAACAAAACAACAATACAAAACAAAAACAAAACAAAAATTAAACAAAAAATTAAACAAAACAAAAACACGAAAAACAAAAATGAAGCAAAATTAAAAATAAAAACAAAACACAAACAAAACCAAACAGAAACAAAACATAAAGCAAAACAAAATTATAGAAAAATAAAAACACAACAAAACAACAAAGCGAAACAAAAATGAAACAAAAAAACTAAACAACAAAAAACTAAATCAAAACAAAAACACAAAAAACAAAGCAAAAATAAAGAGAAACAAAACAAAAAACACAAACAAAACAAAAACAAAATCAGACAAAAACAAAACAAAAAGTGAAACAAAATGATAGAAAAACAAAAACAAAACTAAACTAAACAAAAATGAAACAAAAACAAAAATAAAATTGAATCAAAAAACTAAACAAAACAAAAAAACTAAATAAAAACAAAAACACAAAAACTAAGCAAAAATAGAGAAACAAAAAAAACAAACAAAACAACAAACAAAACCAGACAAAAACTAAACAAAAAGCAAGACAAAATGATAGAAAAACAAAAACACAAAACAACAAAACAAAAATGAAACAAAAACTAAACACAAAACTAAACAAAACAAAAAACAAACAAAATAAAAACACAAACAAAAAGAGAAACAAAACAAAACAAAACAAAAAAACAAACAAAAAAAAAATCGTAACAAAATGATAGAAAAACAAAAACACAAAACAACAAAAATGAAACAAAAACAAAACTAAAACTAAACAGAAAACTAAACAAAATAAAAACTAAATAAAAACAAAAACAAAACAAAAATAAAAAGGGAAACAAAAAAAACAAAAAAAAAACAAACATAACACAAAATAAAACCAGACAAAAACAAAACAAAAACACTACAAGAAAAGAAACAACACAACACAACCTTATTGATCCCAAAACTTTTGACGTTTGGGCAAGTAACTGATCTGGTCTCACGTTAAAAACTTTCATGGCTATTTAAGTTGTTAAATTTCACCGCAAGAGTTAACAGAACGTTCTGGTAATCCAAATTATGTAATTAAGAATTAAGTGTCTCTACCAGAGTAAACTGCTCAAGTTAAATACACAACAGAAAGTGATTTAATCTCACTGCTTCTTGCATTCAAGTTGCTCAAATCAAGTTGAAATAACCTCATTCAAATGCATGTCAATTATAGAAAGTGTATTTTTTTGTAGTGCAGATGGTGGTTTTAGGTTGAAGGTGCAGGAAGTTCTGATGGGGTGTGCGTGTGTGTGTGTGATGTGCCTGTGCGGCAGCCGGGTGAGTGTGTGTCATATCTAAAAACTGCAAGAGGAAGTCTGAACGACTTGCTGTCATGCTGTTCCCTTTTGTAGCTTTGGTGAGTGCCATTTCAGATCGAAACGTGACCGTCATGTGACCGAAATGACCAGCCAATTCAGATCTGATTTACACAAACACGTCAGTCAGGATCAACTACTGTACACAACACTGAAAGCACAGACTGTCTGCTTAAGTATGACACGGTTTGCATGCTTTGAAATCTTCTACAGTAGTAGTGCAAGTGTATTTACGACACACAGTTTGTAAAAATTTACACTTTAAAAAGATATTGCTGCCTATTTTGAGTTTAGTCGAATCAAATAACTTTCAGTCATTTCAACTTACGTTAGTCAAACTGACAAAAATATTAAGGTAAACTTTGTAAAGCAAATAATTAAATAGTTGAAACTTGATTAACTCATTAATGTTAGTTATAAGCATTTGTTTTCAAGACTTTGTCATATCATATTTTACAGTGTATTGAAATGAAGTGAATCCCTTAGATTATTACTAGTGTGAACAGAAAATAGGAATCCGCCGCTTTTCCTCACGTTGATCAGCGTTTGCTTTTATTTGTAATATTTCTGTTTAGTTTTCTATTTTTATCTAATAGTTTAAAACACATTTATATTTAATTTCAGCTTTAATTAACAAAAAACAATTAGCTAGTTTTAGTTAAGTCTGAAACTTCTACGTTAAACGTTCTGAAATATGAACTATAATAATACACTATAAGATTATTTAGAGGTGTTTATCTTACCTTTTTTTGTTTTTAATTTTAGTTGCCGTTTGTCGTTTTAATTAGGGGGTCTTTCATTACGATTTAGCTTTCAATTTTAGTTTAAGATATATTTAGATTTATTATCAGATCTGTTTCAGTTTTTTAAAATGTTCCTAGTTATTACATTTTTATAATAATTTATGCAATTCTATAATAATAAAATGATGTCAAATTATTTATTTACATAATTACGATCCTATTTTATATTTTTTATTAAATATAAATTATGATTTATGTTGACTATAGTATTACATTATATTATTTTTCACATTTTCATTTATAATTTTAACTTTTAACATTATTGTTGTGTTTTTCATTTTAATTTGTTTTATTTCTACTTCGGTCTTCATTTTAATTTCAGATAAATTTACATTTTAGTTCAAATCTGTTTTAATCTAAAAAGGCTCTAGTTTTACTAAATATATTTTTATAATAATTCAAACAATTATATGATGTTAAAATGATGTAAAACTATTTATTTACATTCTAGTATTTATTACATAATTATCATCATAGTTTAAGTTTTTATATTTACTTTATTAAATAAAATTAAATTTTTCGTCAATTAAAATGTAGTCAAAAGCCAATAGTTTTACAGTTTATTAAATACACTAATTCATATAATATTTTATTTTGATGCACGTTTTATTTAAAATATATATTGTTTTATATGAACTATGATATTACATTAAACTATATTATTTAGAGTTTTTATTTTTAACTTTTGGTTTTAGAAATATTGTTGTGTTCAACATTTTAATTAGTTTGGCTTTTATTTCTATTTCATTTTAATTTGCGATATTTTTACATATTATTTCAGATCTGTTTCTATTCTTAATTTCTATTTTTATAATAATTTACAATAAAATTATGTAACATTCTACAGTTTATTACATAATTATTACCCTATTTTAAGTTTTTTTTATTTGTTTCATTAAAAAATATATTGTTTTATATTTACTTTATTTTTTATTATTTTAATTTTAGGTTAACAATATTGCTGTGTCTGTCATTTTAATTAGTTTGTTTTTATTTTTATTTAGCTTTAAATTTAAATTATCTATATTTTTACCTTTTATTTCAGATCCGTTTCTATTTTCATAATAATTTATACAATTAGATAATATTAAAATTATGTAACATTCTAGTGTTTGTTGCATAATTGTTACTCTATTTTAAGTTTTTATTTATGTTTCATTAAATAAGATTAATGTTTGTATTAACTATAAGATTATATTATATATACTATAATATTTAGAGCTTTACATTTTTAATTTTAGGTTTAACAATATTGTTGTGTTTGCCATTTTAATTAGTTTGTTTTTAATTTTATTTACATTTCAATTTTAATTTCAGATATATTTACATTTTATTTCAATTTTCAAAAAATGTTCTAGTTTTACATTTATTTTTATAATAATTAATGCAATTCTATAATATTAAAATGAGGTAGAATTATTTATTTATATTCTAATATTAAATAATTATCATATTTTAGGTTTTTAAATAAATTTTTTATTTAGCTTATTTTTATTTTTGTATATTTTAGTTTTATTTATTGTGTGTGTGTGTGTGTGTATGTGTGTGTGTGCGTGTGTGTGTGTGTGTGTGTGTGTGTAAATTACATACATATATACTCATATACTATATAATAATATACTGTACGTTTGTGTTTGTGTATGTTTGTGTGTGTATAGATATAATAAAAGCAACAATAATAACCCCTAGACTATCTTACTATCTTAAGTTCAACTCTTAATCGATCACTTTACCAGAGGTTGATCTCATCCAATCGGAGTTCAGAATCTCAACTTTCATTTTTACCAGCACAGTTTTAATGTGCGCTTGTGCTCAGAGGTGTGAGGCGAGCTAAATGTTGGTTTAAAAGTAGTAAAAACACTTCCGAACACTCCCGCTAACACACACCACAGCGCTTACACACATGCAGGTCTACACAGTGTACCGGTGTAACTATCATGAGATAATTTGTCAAGCTGTGATCACATTCGCAGACGCACAGACAGGACTGGACAAGCTCCAGATTTCACAGATACAAACACACATTCCCAGACGGGACGTCCCACTCGGGCACACATGCGCAGTGTGAGCTACTCTCAAACACACACACATATAGGTACGTCAAACACACAAGTACACACAGACACACCGTTGAGTTGGCTCGGGATTCTCCAGACTGCAGTATTGTGGTAATTTCAGGATGTACTTAGTAGTGGTGAAGGCAGACAGTAGAACCTGCTGCAACAAGCCCTGGCAATTACTGTCTGTCTGTCTGCCTCCCTGCCTGTCAATCAACAGGTGTGGGTGGAGCTACATAGCTAGAGCTCTCTCTGTAGATTTGTGTGTGTGTGCGTGTTTGTTCACTTGTGTGTTTGTGTGTCTACTTATGTATGTGTGTGTGTGTGTGTGTGTGTGTCTGTTTATTTTTGTGTTTTTGTCTGTGTTTGTGTGTCTATGTATGTGGTTTTTTTTTGTGTGTGTGTGTGTGTTTATATGTGTAAGTGTTTGTCTGTGTTTGCGTTCATTTTGTGCTTGTGTGTGTTTGTGTATGTGTGTGTTTGCTTTTGTGTGTGTGTGTGTGTGTGTGTGTGTGTGTGTGTGTGTGTGTGTGTGTGTGTGTGTGTGTGTGTGTGTGTGTGTTGTTGTGTCCCAATTCACAAACTATCCATCTTAAAATCAGTCCCTTAAAGATTTTGGTGATTTGTTTGTCTGATATAGCGCACTTGAAAACTAAAGATTTTGTGACAGTGTTTGCTGCATTTCTTGTTTAGTTTTGCTGTGAAAATATAGGCTTGTATGACTTTCACATTGCAGATAATGCAGACAGAATTCAAAAATCAGTCATAATTTGGCAAATTTTTGATGAATGAATTAAAACTACAGCTAATGGATGTGTAGTCTGTGAACGTCAAATTGAAAGTAATCTAAATATGAATTATGCACGTTCTGCAGGTCTTTGAAGAACAACTTAATTGTGTTTCTAAAACTAAAAAATAATTTAATTCTGAAGAAGATTCCAATACATTACTGGGAGATTTAATGTTTTCAATGCTTTTTGATTACTAAAATGTATTTTAAACTATCCAAATGGAGGCAAGATTAAAAATAAAAAAAATTTAATGAAGGAAAAATATTAAATCAAGGAGAAAACAAAATAAACTTTTAGGGCCCTAAAATATGTAAAGAAAACTTTATAAAAATTGTATTTTTATTTTACAACAATATTTTTTGCATTTGCAACACTGTCATTTAATAAACAAATTCACAAATAAATAAATAAATAAATATACTCAAATAAGGCAAAAAATAAATAAAATAAAAATAAATAAATAAACTCAAATAGGGCAAAAAATAAATAAAATAAAAATATATAAATAAATATACTCAAATAAGGCAAAAAATAATAAAAATAAAAATAAATAAATAAACTCAAATAAGGCAAAAAATAAATAAAATAGAAATAAAAAAATAAACTCAAATAAGGCTAAAAATAAATAATAATAATAACTGAATATATAAATAAAGTAAAAAACAAGTAAATAAATAAATAAAATACACAAATAAGGCAAAAAATAAATAAATAAATAATTAAATATATAAAGTAAAAAAGAAGTAAATGAATAAGTAATATACTTAAGGCAAAAAATAAATAAAATAATATAAATAAACAATAAATAAATAAAATAATATACTCAAATAAGTCAAAAATAAATGAAAATAAATAATAAATAAATAAATATATAAATAAAAGTAAATGAGTTTTAAGTTTTTTAAAGCTAAACTCATCACTATATAATCTACAAGTGTCAAACCCAAATGTGAGCTGACAGTTAAGTCAATTTTTTATATATCATAATCCATTAATTAGGCATTTTTAAAATTACTAAGCTCATTATGCTCCTGGAGAAAACATTTACAGCTTAAACCTGAATGTTATACAAATGCTTAAACAATACAGACAGAGACTTCACTGTTATGACGTAAATGAAATAAAAAAATGCTAGCCTTAATAGAAACTTAGCAGCTATATCTTGGCTACAGAAGATTATAGTTAGAATCAATGGCCAGTCTTTGTATTACAATACAGAATAAAACAAAATGACAAATGGAGGGCGCAAACTGACAAGATGATTGACATGATTACGTCCATTAAAGATGCAATTATGATGAAGCAGTGCAAACCAAAACTTGTCTACTAGTCTGCTCCACACTAAACTGTCCAGACTTTCAGGGCGTACCATGAGAAGGACACAGAATGCATGTACTGTATGTGGTCTGAAGTTTCCCCAAGTTGAGCTAATGCTAACTCAGTTCCGCCAGAAGTTTTCTCTCTCTCATTCTCTCCGCAGTCCACAGTTTTACCTAACAGGAGCTTGATCCATTACCCAGCCTCTCTCTAGGTGAAGTTTGTTCTTTCTAGAGCACAACTCTATCGAGCGGCCGAGCTAAAGATGCTTCGAGATGTCACATGAACCTTTGCGGCACCATTAACTTATTATAGATCAGCGCATCAGAACATTACCATATAAAAACTGAGGATCAGGGGGCCATTATCTCACCGTTAGAGAGCCAATTCGGAAGATTAAAAGGTGTTTGTGGGCCAGTGAATGCGGATTTTATTAGAATCCAAGTTTCTCTGTGTGTGGGGGGTTTGGAACCGAGCGGGTCTCTAAAGCCGTAGAAGTCATTAAAATGGCCTGCGCGTGCATATGTGTGTGTGTGTTTTAGACACTAGAGACGGAGGTCTCATAAATATGACTGATGTGTTTACAGTATTCTCGCCTCAGTGAAACACTACAGCAGTGAGTGTGTGTGTGTGTGTGTGTGTGTGTGTGAGCAGAAACATACCTGGGACATCGATTAATCTCTTGTACACGCTGAGGAAAGCAGCCTCTGATTCTTTACTTCTTTTACTCAAGGCGTCGATCTGAAACAATGAGGGAAAAAACACACAATAACTGAATTGCACGCATTTGGAACTGCAGGCTCAGTAATTGCATTAGCAACCAGGTTGAAATTTGCATACATTAGCAGAGATGACGAGCCCATTAAAGATGGCCATATGGAAAACAGCCTGGAAAAGGAGATTTCGAACTCACACGCACCACATTATATGCATCGCTTACCACCAATTCGACCTAAATAAAATGCCTAAGTGTACATAACCGCAACCCTTTGCATTCATTCATGTTTTGACGAGTGCGATATTTTTCCCCAGCGCTGGGTCGAGGCATTTTGGGGGCATGCTTCAGGTGTATACGCTCGGGCCGTTTTTGGTTCGCTTTATATAGAAGGTAATTATCAGGTATAAATCCAAATCCCTGCGAGCATGAGATGACAGAAACAGGTAATGAGGGACTCTGATAATGAGAAGAACTTTTGGCCTTAATATAGAGCGCCGCAGACACGTACGTATGGGCAAATTACATACTGTATCTGGGTTACGGCTCCCACTGCAAGGAGAGGCCTTCATCAGTTCCTGAAGATAGATGATTTTCAGAACGGTGGCTACAGTCGCTGAGGTGCCGCCCACTAACTCAGGCTAATAGTCACTTTGACTAAAGATGCAATGATGCCAATGGAAAGTAATGAAGCTCAACAAAAATATGCTTTTTACACTTCCTTTAGCGATGACTCTTTCTGGTTGAGTTTGGATTTTCTTCCAGGAACATGAATGTCAATTGAAACAACTGAGTGGTGTTAGTAAAGTGTGTTCTTCATGTCCAAAAGCAAATCGCTTCACAGATATAATGAAATATTGATACAAGTGCAATTTCTTCTAGGGATGCACTAAATTTTCTGTTGCGGTTTTTGGTGGAAAAGTGAAAAAACGACTGAAAATATGAGCCGAAAACAGGCTATGCGTCGAAGCAGCTTTCACAGCGGACGCAGAAAGTGTTGTGCTATGAAACCCATTAATTTCAATGACTTGTGCTGCGCAAGAGAACTGTATGTACACTTACAGCTTAAAATAATTAGTTATAGAGGAAGGAAATAAATAAATACATCTATTTGCTCTCAATATAATTAATAATAATAAATTGCACATCTATATCTATTAGTATATTAGATCCGTGAAGAGGTTTAGTGAAAAATTGACTGAAGATACGAGCGGAAAACAGGCTATGAGTTAAAGCAGGTTTCGCAATGTATGGGGAAAGCGTTGTGCTATAAAACCCATTCATTTCAATGACTTGTGCTGCGCAAGAGAAGTGTAGGTACACTTATAGCTTACAATAATTAGTTATAGAGGAAAAGTGTAAATAAATAAATGTTTATTTGCTCCCTCTATAAATAATAATAATAATAATAAATTGCACACCTATATCTATTAGTATATTAGATCTGTGAAGAGATTTAGTGAAAAACGACTGAAAATATGAGCCGAAAACAGGCTATGCATTGAAGCAGCTTTTACAGTGGACAAGGAAAGTGTTGTGCTATGAAACCCATTCATTTCATTTGCTTGTGCTGCGCAAGAGAAGTTTAAGTATACTTACAGCTTACAATAATTTGTTATAGAGGAAGTAAATAAACACGTTTATTTTCTCCCTCTATAATTAATAATAATAAATTGCACACCTATAACTATTAGTATATTAGATCTGTGAAGCGATTTAGTGAAAAACGACTGAAAATATGAGCAGAAAACAGGCTATGCATTGAAGCAGCTTTCACAGCGGACGCAGAAAGTGTTGTGCAATGAAACCTATTCATTTCATTTGCTTGTGCTGCGCAAGAGAAGTGTAGGTAAATAAAGTAAAGTAAATAAATAAATACACTTATTTTCTCCCTCTATAATTAATGACAAATAAATTGCACATCTATATCTATTAGTATATTAGATTTGTAAAGAGATTTGCTCTTGGATGTGGAAAAAAAAACACTACTAACAAAACTTGTTTCAATTCAAGAAATGATGACGTTTATATTCCTGAAAAGAAATCCAGTCAGGACTACAATGGAGGTGTTTGACTTGTAATCATTTTCAAACTCAAACAGCAAGATACTAAATATTATATTAAAGTAATATATTAAATTTAATTAACAATAAAAATTATTGATGAGTGGGAAAAATGCTTTATGATACATATTTTGCATTATTCAAATGAGAACACATTTCGACAAGCAATAATCTAGAATTATAAAGACGTCATTGATAAATGTTCTCTGAGAAACTATATAATATTGAATCGTGATGAAATGTATGTCAATAATGATGATAAGCTCTGGACAATTTTACTAGATATTGATTCTAAATGCTAATCACATGCTATAGGAATCTATAATTATGTTAATGTTAGAGATTCACCAAATTTTGCTGAAAATTATCAACCGAAAATAGGTCATGCTGCGTCCTCCAGTATTGTTTACTGCGCTCGTTTCACTTTCTTGCCAACAGTTCACTTTCCAGCCAGCAGTGTCCGCCTTCACTCACGGTTGGGATACTTTTTTAAAAAGTGGAAGCATTAAAAACGAAATATATATCGTTATCCTTCAATATAAAATAATAATTATCGAGATAGCATTTTTGCCATAATCGCCCAGCTCTACGTCATTGGATTAAGCAGTAAGATTTTTATTAGTTTCGAATGGTCTCACACTCGGATGACCTTATCGACCCTTTGGTGCCAATATGCGACAGCTGGTACTGCAAACCCAATGCCATAACATATAGTACAACAAGAGAGAAAGAAAGAGCGAGAGCATGGAAGAGAAGAGGGAAAGGTAGCAATATATGCTCTTCAGTTTATACAACTCTAATAAGGACACTGATCTCTCTTAATCTGAATACACACACACAGCTGTGCTGATTCTGGACAGATTACGATACATCATCCAACAGCCTTCTGTTACTATTTGACAAAAAACTGTCCTGTTTATACCCATATCTTTTCAACATAAACAATATTTGGCAATTGATTTCAATATATTTGATGGCAAACCACTGCTTGGCTAAAAGTAATGTTATAATAAGCATTTTATGGTGTACAATATATTATTTTAATTAGACTAATATTCCTCTCAAAAAAACTGTTGCAGGGATGCACTGATGTCAATAAGACGAATTGTGGTAACCAATAAATATCCAATTTCCAAATTTTACATGATCTTATGTGAAAGAACAAAGTTAATCACTAAAATCAATCCTTAAACTGGTACAAGTGCATACAGGAAATAGTATTAAACCATTTCTCAAGCCGCTGAGACAAGCATTAATCAATGTCTTAAAAATGTGAGCGAGTCAGAGTGATTGTCTTGAGCAACGTATAGAAATGATAAAATGCTATGGCAGCACTTTCCCACAATGCACCTCTCCTGATGACAGTTTGCTGCAGAACCAGCATGCAGCCCATCCCAACTGGGCCAAATCTAATAAAGTGGGTCAAACCTGACAGGATACAAGGACCCAAATCAGTATGGCCTGTATACAGTAATTTAGGAGCTGCTAAAAACTGAGCTAAATCTTCACCTTGCTTAACCCGAGTTCTACATTCACAGCTGGAGTAAAGCACTGGAAAATTCCAAGACAGAGTCAGGTTTATCTGAATTCCAGCACTCAATATTGCCGATGATTTCCTAAGATTTGAGAATACAGTATCTCACAGTTTGATGATAGAACAACTCAATAAATAAATAAAATACTATTTCAACCAAATCAAGGATAATAACAAAAGCTAAAAAAAAATTATTGCTATTCATTCATTCGTTCATTTTCTTTTCGGCTCAGTCCCTTTATTAACAAGGGGTCGCCACAGCGGAATGGACCGCCAACTTATCCAGCATATGTTTTACGCAGCGGATGCACTTCCAGCCACAACTCAACACTGGGAAAAACCCATACACTCTTGCATTCACACACATACAATATGGCCAATTTAAATCATTGTTATATTAATTGAAAAATACATAAAGGCTAAATAAATCTTATTTCAGCTGAAATTATTTGTTAATTGTTTCATTCTATTGAAACTAACAAAACAAATTTTCTAAACAAAAACAATTATAGAATAAAAAACTACTTCAGCGAGTTGACAAAAAGAAATCTGGTTTTCATTTGAGTTAACCCTTGTGCACTGTTCAGATTTACTAGCCTTTTTTGTTATGTTAGGGATGAATACTGAAAAGCGCTGTAAAAATGCATCAGATAAATATTTTTGTTCAATTTCTTTGCATAAATATGTTAATCAACCTTAGTCCTGATCAAAACTACTAAATGTTTTTTTCAATTACAGGATTGTAACTCTTTAATTGCCAAACTCATAAATGATGTGTCTGATTTAGTGAAAAAACACATAAAAATATGTGTTTTCAATATAAAATGTAATTGTGGACTGGATTTTATTATTCCATTTATCATAGTCTTGGAAGTGTGAACGATTAGTAACAACATTGACTTTGATGCATTGTTAGATTTTCATTTTTTCTCCCTAATTTACTGTCGGTGGCTGTTTTTGCCCCCATTTGACTTCCATTATAACCACATTTGATGGTGCATAAATACACAGTCTTTGTTTTTGTTTACTCCATGTAGTTCTGAGAGCTGAGATGCATATTTTGATTTTATCAGACACATCAAGGTAAGTGTGCAGCTTTTTTTTTTGCACAAAGGGTTAACGGTGCCAACTGATGATCAACAATAAAAATTAAACATTTACCTGTTCCTAACAGGGAAAACCACCAACAATCAAAAATGCGTGATTATATGGTGTCATGGTTTTGTAATAAAAAAGTTGTTATAATAGAAATCAATGGGGCAAAAACAGCCACCAACAGTAAATTAGGAAGAAAAAAAATTATCAAAAACATCCAAAGACAATGTTGTTTCACATGTCCAAGACAAAATCCAGACCACAATTACTTTTATTTTGAAAATACGTAATTTTATGTGTTTTTGTCACCAAATCAGTGACATAATTTATGAATTTGGGAATTAAAGAGTTGAAATCCTGAAATTTTTTAATCAATTTAGTAGTTTTGATCAGGACTGAGGTTGATTAACAGATTCATGCAAAGAAATTAAAAAAAATATATTAATCTGATGCATTTTTACAGCGGTTTAATTCAGTGGATGTTTTCATCCCAAACATTACAAAAAGGTAGTAAATTAGCCCAGAGTGTATCGTTGAGGTTTTTTTTTTTAAAAATAAAATAAATAAAGCATTATAATATAATATTATATTATAAAAAGTATTATATAAATAAAATTATATTAAAAATATTATAAATAAGCATTTTCTCAAAATATGTGTCAAAATGAGATTTGTCACCAAAATTCACTCTGCTAGTTGAAAAAAAGTTATGGCCAAATTAAGCCTCAACATCACCCCAGTTTGGATGAAAACATCCCCAACAGTCCATAAGGGTTAAACCTAAATTAAACTACTAACAATCAAATTGCAAACTTTATTAAACAAAAATTCATTTAGATAAAAAACATAATTAATGAAGAATAAAACCTTACAAAAATGACAATAGGTAAAAGATAGTAAAATAAAAAAGGCTTTTGTTGCATGCATGCATACATAAATAATGTCATATTTTAAATAAACTACAACAACCCAGCTTGAATCCTGAAAGTGTTGTTTACCATTTGACTCGTTCTCAGTTATTTTATTTTTTTCCATGACGTCAAAACAGTCATGTGTGAAAGTTCATAAAATTCTAAAGTTTCCAAGTTATAATTAAAAGTTTGACAAAGACGCGAGTGGTTTTTACAAGTCAGGAACTTGTAATTATGGTAATTCTAACATGTCGCGAACGCAGCATCAGATCCTCCAATGTTCTACTAGAGCTCAAAGCCTTCAAGAGCTACTGTTCCTGAACCTCATCGAAACGGCAGTACCACACGCACCCAAAAAAACAATGTGGTCTGAATCAACAGCATCGCTTTTATCCATTAAGCAAACGTTGAACTCCTGCGCTGTTTACATGTTCACAAGTGTTGTGTGTTTGGTCTTCCAGCAGCGGAACATCAAATAAAAGCTGTAAATCTGCAGCGCTGAGACTGCCGGCCTTGATGGATGGAACAGGGCAGTTGCCACTGTAAATATCCAACATGTAACAGACTTTTCACTCCTATGGGAAAGAAATTAAACATTTTCAGATGTTTTCTTGCTGGAAAACATCTGGATCGGCCCAGGCAGGGCCAAGTTCTGCAGCCCTCTTGCAGATGGAGCAATTAAACTCGCCTCTCTCTTTCTCTCTCTCACTCTCGGCACGGGTCCACGTCTACCCCTGAAATCCAGCAGGAACCAATGTCAATTTTTAAACTCTCCGAGCTCTGAACCAGACAGGAGGTTAAGAGACTGTAAGGCTGCCCAGAAGCGGCGTACATATATGCGTGACTCTGCGGATGCCGTCGCGGCTCAGCGTAGATTATCTGCTCTTCTCTTATTCTGCTAGCAGCTCAATCTGATGACCAGGCATCTGGCATTAACATGCTGCGGGACGTACACACACACACACACACACACACACACACAAAGTCATGCAAATAGCCTCGCAGACATTACATCCTTAAAATGAACACACAAACGGACGCAAGTAGGAGACACAGGGGTTAGTCGTCATGCACAGAAAGTTAAACTTTTGCACATATGAACAGCTAATGAAACATAAAGGGTTAATAGTTCAAATGTCAATTTATTTCAACTCAGACCCAGCAAGATTTACAGTAGATGACTTTCATTTTTCAGTTTAACCTTGGAGTAGGATTTTAGCTGAAAATGCGGTCCTTGGCTACCCATAAAATGTAAACCAATGGCTACCGGGGCTTTGGGAGTAAACTGGGGTAACGATATTAATATCTGTGGCTCCTGACAATACATTAAGGTTTAATCAAAGTAAATGATCAGTAAAGAAACAATATTTACATCATTATTAAATTTTGTCCACAGCCATGATGAATGGTACTGAGTAAAATGCAAAAAATTACAAACTAAATTTTCAAAAAACCAAATTAAGGACTTCAAATGGCAGATGATGTTGACATTACACAAGCAAACTTCTTTACTCCCTTTCATTATTCTGATTTGATATATTTACTGGCAAGATTCACATTACCTAGCCACTATTTTACGACTCATTTCCACAAAGCAGAACGGAACGCAGTTATTTAAGTTTCCACTGTTAGAAATACTAAGATAACGAACAATACCATACCACTTTTTTGGGACCCATTTGTAAGAGTTCCTAGCCCAACAGTACTGTAGCTCATGAAACAAAGTGTTAATAGTTCAAATGTCAATTTATTCCAGCTTAGACCCAGCAAAATTTACAGTAGATGACTTTCATTTTTCAGTTTAAACCTTAGAGAAGGATTTCAGCTGAAAATGCGGTCCTTGGCTACCCATAAAATGTAAACCAATGGCTACCGGGGTTTTGAGAGTAAACTGGAGTAACGAAATTAATATCTGTGGCTCCTGACAATACAATAAGGTTTAATCAAAGAAAATGATCAGAAAAGGAACAATATTTACAACATTATTACCTTTTTTTCCACAGCTATGACGAACGGTACTGAGTAAAACCCCAAAAATTAGTAAAAAACAAACACAAAATTTTCAAAAATCAAACTCAGGACTTAAAATTGCAAAGAATGCAATTCGATATATTTACTGGCAGTTTTCACATTACCTAGCCAATGTTTTATGACTCATTTCCACAAAGCGGAACAGAACGCAGTTATTTAAGTTTCCACTGTCAGAAATACTAAAATAAGGAACAGTACCATACCACTTTTTTGGGACCCATTCGTATAAGTTCCTAGCCCAATAGTACTGTCCTATAAGGTGGAGCTATAGAGTCACTGCTGAACGCTGATTGATTTACAATAACAACACAGGAAAATGCACAGCTAAAGCGTCACATCATAATAATACAGTGATAGCACATTACACCCTTAGTAGGGGACACTGGGGTTAGTCGACATGCACAGAAAGTTAAACTTTTGCACATATGAACAGCTAATTTCAACAGCAATTTATTCCAACTCAGACCCAGCAAGATTAACAGTAGATGACTTTTTTCAGTTTAACCATAGAGAAGGATTTTAGCTGAAAATGCGGTCCTTGGCTACCCATAAAAGGTAAACCAATGGCTACCATGACTGTGAGAGTAAACTGGGGTAACGAAGTTAATATATGTGGCTCCTGACAATACACAATGAATCGCCACATGCCCGAGCTACCTGTATAAGCCAAAGTAGCGTCAACACATGAAAAACGCACAGCTAAAACAGAACATCATTAATACAATGACAGCACACAGCAATGATCCATGCTCAAATAAAGCTTGTCGTCTGCTTGCAAAAAAACAGCTAAATGCCCAGAAGCAAAAATAGAATTAGCTGTTTGTCCTGCATAGTTGTTTAAGAGGCGGTTCAAATATTGAGTCTATTTGTTTGGAAATTGTGAGAAGCACCAATTCCTGTCTATTTGCTAACACTTGCTGATCGTCTACATTTGGAATAATGAACTTGAGTGTGCAAAAGACACAGTATGTGAATGACCCATATGGCTTTCTTCTTTGAACGAGAATGACGTTGACAACAACTTTTGGACTTAAAGCATGCCTACCAAGAAAGGGCACTATTGGCAGTGGAATCGAAAGCCTGATCAAGGTGGCTTGTACCGAAACATACTACAGTGTACAGATCTTTACCGTACAGAGACATTGGTCAACTTAAAGCCTAACAAATGTAAAACACATTTCCATGGATGAACACTGCATTAAACGTGCCATATTTATGCTCATTTTGGGTGAGGGCACAAAGCAGATATTGCACAGTAAGTAGTACTGACAAGTTACGTGATTCTAGTAAAACCTGTGACAACTAACCCCAGTCTTCCCAACATCACATTTCACACCAGACATTGTCACTTCCAACGCTTTGAACCACACAACACGACTATCTGGTGGCATCAAAAGCATGCCAGTTTAAACAGTGCTATTCCCTCACGGTCCAACCGGAACAGGCATTGAGAAGGGTGGGGGAAACGGTTATAAATAGCTCTTGTTTCTGTGGGGGAGCACAGACTTGGCACTGCTGAAAGCGGAGGCAGAAAACTCCATCAGTTCTACTGACCTGCATCGCCCTCAAAACACAAGACCAGCCGTCAAACATATTTGGGTCTCCAGTTGTCCGTTTTGGTTTAACTTTATGAACTTTTTTATGTTATGGAGAGTGGCAGGATGACTTGAGCTACTCCAACATTCAAACTTGAGGCAGGCAAGATATAGTATCCAGCCATTTCTCCAGCGCTGTCGTTATCTAGCAATATCTTCCACTATGCTGCAAACGTACTGTGGTTTACCCACAATACAAACCAGGCAATCAAACCAATTGTGAAACCACCCTAAACACCTGCTGTATTCATATTAACAGTCAAATTGTACAATAGCTTGTTTGGAAATGCACTTATGTTTACAGCAGTTCACTCTTGTTTATGAGAACAGCACTAACAGTTGCAACAGAGTTTCTTTAACTGAATCAAACATGCCTATTGTGAACACATTTTGGGGGATTTTGTGGCAATTTCTGTTCAACCCAACAGTTGCCGCTGCGGATGAAGCATCAAGCACAAGTGATTTACATGTTAAGTCAATGCAAAGACGTGATTATACACCCTACGCAATTCGCACAAATGAATCGGCGCGAGTTAAACGTTTTGATCGATTGACATGCTTAATGTGCGAATCGCTCGAGTTGGAAAATCTGAACTTCAGCGAGGTTGGTGACCTGAGGGGTAATCCTCTTGCCAACACAGGACAACAGCTCATCAAACTGGGCTCGGCTCAGACTGAAAGCTTCTGAAAGCCTCCATCATCCAGGTATAGTTTATAAAGGAGTTGATGAACTAACAAACCTGGGTGCACCTCAGACACGGCGCCGAATGAATCTCTGCTGTTTTTCAGCCTTCCCAAAGCACATAAAGCACAGCTATTTTCTCAGTAAAATCCATGATAGCCATTTAGCAACGATGCTAGAGTCACCGGACAGACGGAAGCCCTGCCCAGGACGCGAATCCACTTCTATTGTGAAGTGACTTTGACGCACAAATGAAGCAAATTTGACAAGAATGAAACAAGAAAACTCAAAATGTTCACGCGTCTATTTACATGAATATCGCAATTCATTCGCATGTGCCGCATCTGGTGTGAACAGCACTAGGCCGACGGTCTGACACCGATTCAACATGCTGAATTGGCTAACAAGCGCAGACGTTTCAGTCAAACTTCCCCAGTGTTTGTTTGGATGTGGACAGACTTTTTTCAGCAATTTAAGTTTTCTTGTTTGGTGCCCACCAATATATTTTGACTGCAGCACTGACACTCATTCAGATGAACCACAATAACAGAGTTAATTTCAACTCTCAACTAATGTTAATTTGAACCCAATTTGCCAAATGTGAACAGATTTTTGTACTTAATACTACATAAGGGACCAAAGCTAAACATTTTAAAAGAAAGAAAGAAAGAAAGAAAGAAAGAAAGAAAGAAAGAAAGACAGAGAAAGAAAGAAAGAAAGAAAGAAAGAAAGAAAGACAGAGAAAGAAAGAAAGAAAGAAAGACAGAGAAAGAAAGAAAGACAGAAAGAAAGAAAGAAAGAAAGAAAGAAAGAAAGAAAGAAAGAAAGAAAGAAAGAAAGAAAGAAAGAAAGAAAGAAAGAAAGAAAGAAAGGAGAAAATCGGCAGCCTACATGCACAGTAACTTTGTTTGCCGGTATATATAGAAAGTATAATGCTCTCAGATTCCTCCACCACTGGCTCCGAATGCATTTATCTGAGTTGCCACTAACCTCCTCTTCTCCTCAGCACTTGGCCATGTTGAGCCTCTGCAGACTCTGGCCCGCTAAAATTAGTGCACAATTACGTCAAATCAATACTGACTTCCAAATTTGTAGAACTTCCACGGCACTCTGTAAACGGCTGCCAGAGTGATTAGCGCTCTTCACAGAGATCTTCGCTGGCGGGTCAAACTTACTCGCTTGCTCTTTCCATCTCGCACTCTTGCTTTCAGAATACTGAATTTTCCACTTTGTAAATGATGATTATTTATTACCGAAATGAAGCTCGAGATAAGCTAAACGGGGGCTTTTTATTTTACTTACAAAAGCACAAAATCACTGAACTGTACATGCATTTAGGAGTGCAAATAACTGAAGGAGATTTTACATATTGTGACATAATGAATCAGTTTTGTTATTCACTGTTTATTACCCCTTTGTCAGTGTTTTATGTGAGTGATGAAAATAAAATAAACTAAAATTTATTAAGTGCATTAAGTCTTTAACATTTTTTTTATTTGCATGTTCAAGACTTGCAATGTTGCAAGACTTGCAATGTTCAAGAATGCATTAATTATTACACATTGTTTGTCTTTTGGTGTAATAAAATAAAATAAAATAAAATAAAATAAAATAAAATAAAATAAAATAAAATAAAATAAAATAAAATAAAATAAAATAAAATAAAATAAAATAAAATAAAATAAAATAAAATAAAATAAAATAAAATAGAAAAGTGCATTAAGTGTTTAACATTTGTTTTTGTTTTTTTATTTGCATGTTTAAGAAATAATGCATTGATTTTATTTCACATTTGTTTGTCTTTAAAATAAAATAAAATATAATAAAATAAAAATACTATTCAAAAAATAGAACAGATAATTAAATTCATTATTAAGACTGAAGGCCCCTTCACATTAAGCCTTCTCAAACATCTGTAACATGAGTTTTATTTTGGTGTTCCTGGCAACATACAGAATGACAAAGTAAAATAAGATCACATTTTAAGTGATATAGTCAGTTTTATTTTGTCTGATGGAACATTAACATTTGTTTTTTATTTGCATGTTCATGTTCCATCAGATACAAATAAAAAATAAAACTTGCTATATTACTGAAAATGGGATCTTATTTTACTTTGTCATTCTGTACTGTATGTTGCCAGGAGCACAAAAAAATAAATAAATAAAATAATAATAATAAGAAGAAGAAGAAGAAGAAATAACAATATAAAATAAAATAATATAAAAAATATAAAATAAAAATAATATAAAATAAAGTAAAAAATAAAAATAATATAATATAAAATAAAAAATAATATAATATAAAATAAAAAATAAAATGAAATAATATAAAATAATATAAAATTAAATTAAAATAAAATATTAAATAAAATAAAAAATAATATAAAATTAAATAATATAATAAAATTAAATTAAAATTTAATTAAATTAAAAATAATAACATAAAATATTATAAAACAAAATAATAATTTAATATAAAATTAAAAAAAATAATAAATAAAAAATAAATATAATATAAAACAATTTAAGATATAATATAATATAATAATGTAATATAAATTATAAAATAATATAATATAAAATAAAAAAAAAAAATTAAAATAATATAAAATAGTATAAAATAAAATAAAATATAAACATCATTCAAAAAGTAGAATTCACTATTAAGGCTGAAAGCCCCCACACATGAAGCCTTCTCCAACATCTGTAATATGACTTTGCCTCCAGGCCAGATGTACGAATGAATAACAAAATTAAAACTTTACAATTAAGTACAGTAACACCCCCCACACTCCATCTCTGATTTACACACACACATAAACACTCACACACATGCAACCCCAAACAGGGCCCCAGCCGCGTGCTATGTACAGCTCCCTATTGTACTCTCATTTCCTGACAGGAAAAGAGGAGGCTCTCGCTCTCTCGAATGAAAAAAAAAAAAAAATAGACATGTGGCAAGGACTCTGCACTGACCCACGAGATCTGCGTCGCTCTGACTCAAACATGCTATTTTAACAAACCCACCGTTACAGGAAAACGGAAGATAGAAATTAAACAGAAAAAAAAACACCATTCACCCATCACAAACGTCTGCACTCATCAGCCATGTCTGCCATTATGAATTATATATACACACGCTCTATCTTTTGTGTGTGTGTGTTAAAAATTGGTGCTGTAAAATTGAAGTCTCTTTGTCTATTTTAAGATTTAATGGATGGTCAGACTGACTGGACAAAAAAGAAAAAACACACAAGCAATCCCATCCCTCCTGCCAATTATCGTCAAATAGCTGACGTCTGAATTTTTATTATTATTTTTATTTAAGTACTTCTGGTCCGAGCAGTCAGGCTGTTTTTGTCAAGGTCAGGCACTGTCAATAAGGAAAATATTTGACGACGCAAAAAATAATACACGGTATTAAAAGGATCGCACTGTTGGAGTGGTGGGATGGGGGGGGGATTTATTTTTAACCGAGCAGAGATTTGAAGTGGGGCGACTACCTCCGTTAATGACAGGCTAGTCTTGGAGAACAGAGCTCTGAAACCACAATGAGCTATAATGGAGCAGTTATCCAGCGGTACTGGCTCACGAGAGGAGAACGGGGAGCCACTACTCACAGCGCTCACTTCATCAAACTTGCATACAACCCTCGACAGCCTCTTAACGCAAGGTGCTGCTGAAGGCCGTCAAACGCTGCATTACATCTACAGGAAAATACTTCAACGCATGGTGGACGCGTTTTTGAGGTCAAAGGAAAGGAAAATTGACACGTTCCTCTCGCTTTGTTATTTTTGGGCTTTTTTGTGACACTTTATTAGACAGAGTAGTGAAAGAGGAGCAGAAAATTAGTGGGGGGAATTATCGAGGGGCGTCACAGTCGTTTTCCACCGTAACAGGGCCACAGCTGATTCTATAAATTAAAATATATATCTATAAATGTGAAATTGGCCTGGAAAAAAGTGCAAATATGCTTCTGACTGCATATTTTCGCAAATAAAGAGATAGTATTTGGGACAAAATATATATATATATTTTTATAAAAGAAAAAAAAAAACATAAAATGACCACTCGATTACTTTCTGAAATCAAGGTCACCAAGCCAGCCAGTAAAAAAATAAATAAATAAATAAATAAATAAATAAATAAATATATAAATAAATAAATAAATAAATAAATATATAAATAAATGTTAATAAATGAAATAAATGTTTTTCTAAAAGAATAAAAAAGAAAAACAAAACACATAAAATGACCCCTCAACTACTTCCTAAAATCAAGGGCACAAAGTAAGCCAGTTAAAATGTCTTTAACAAAAAACAACTAAATAAAAATAATCAAATAGTAGAGTAAAGTAAAAATAGTAGGGTTAAAGTAAAATAACCTAAATCATCATCATTAGATCATTATATGATATAGTAAAAGGCGGTGTGAAAATGTAAAAATGGCCTTGAAAAATGTGCAAATTTGTTGTTTAATAAAGAGATTTCAAAAGGGTTTTAAAACAAAAATGTATTATTTCATAAAATAAAAACATATTTAAATGACCCCTCAACCACTTCCTGAAATCAAGTGCACCAGGTAAGCCAGTAAAAAAATTTATTTATCTACAAAAATATATAACAAAAATAATTAAAATAAATAATCCAAAAAACACAAATAGTGCAGAATACAAGTAATAGAGTAAAATAACACAAATCATCAATCTAAAGTATCTTTGATTATGATGGCTCAATAGTGTTTACATGATAAGGTTATTTATATGATGTAACAAAAGGTGGTGTGAAAATGGCTGGAAAAAAATGTGCAAATTGGTTGTTTAATAAAACACATAAAATGACCCATCAAGCACTTCCTGAAATTATTAGTGCCAAGTAAGCCAGTAAAATTTCTTTATTTATATATAAAAAAATAATAATCAAACCTTCTTTAAAAAACACACATATAGTAGAGTTAAATAAAGTAAAATAACACGAATCATCCATTTGAAGTACCTTTGGCTATCATGTAAACACCGTCGAGACATTATAATGTATGATGTAACAAAAGGTGGTGTGAAAATGGCCAGGGAAAATGTGCAAATTTATTGTTTAATAAAGAGATATCAAATGGTATTTAAAACAAATATTATACAAATATGACCCCTCAACCACTTCCTGAAATCCAGGGCGCCAGGCAAGCCAGTAAAAAAATGTCTTTATTAACAAAAACATTAAAATAAAAGTAATCAAACCTTCTAAAAAAACACATGGTAGAGTTAAATAATAGAGTAAAATAACACAAATCATCAATCTACAGTACCTTTGACTTATGTAAACACTATTGAGCCATTATGCTATTTATACCACCGTATTCTCTCGCTTACGTCTCGGTCACTTGAGCTCCCAAGTTTAACCCACAAGCAGCAAAAAGAGTTAGAAACAGACGTCTTTGGAAAGTTTCTTTGCAAAGAGAAAAACGCCCAGTAAAGCATCCGCGAACTGCCAAGGAATGGATCCGCAACCCATTTGTCAACAAATCAGGTGAAGCCACCATGTCCGTGCAAGAAGATCAACTGCTGGAGATCGCAAATGACAGCGGCCATTTAGTGGCTGTTCACATATCACGTCTTTTCTAGAGTTCACACAAGTTCATTATTTCCAAGGGAGGAGACACGCTCGCACCTTCCAGATATGCCCAGTTGAATGAACGCCTCGAGGAGCGCACCACGAGTCACGTGGCAAGAACTGACTGTTCAGCTTGTAAGGAATATACACATTTTGGTAGACTAATTATCTTAGACAAACACAGAACAGCCAAACACTGGAGTGCAGTTGATGGTCACCTGGCAACCTACCGACCACACTTATAATAAAAGATGGTGGGCTAATAAAGGCTTTATAATTTAAAGGGTAAGTTTCCTGGATAAGCACATCTTTTAAAATAAAAAAACGAGACAAAACCTGACTTAACCTGATCCCATATTTGGAAGAATCTGCAGTTAAATACCTTGAAAACCTCAAATATTATGATGTAAAAGGCCTATTGTTTAAAAGCACAGCTATTTTCGAAGCGTATGAATATCTTTTCAGATAATTTCACATTATTAGCACAGAAGTGTAGGAAACACTTCACGGTTCTCGTACTCGAGTTGGCTGGTAACTGGTAAGAGATTGAGAAACACTTAGAGCGAGTTATTCAGAGCAGCATAATCAAACCTAATCAAACTCGGTTTGATATCACGCAACAGTACAACTAATTGACTGAATTACCAAGGAACATTAGGTGTAACTCTTTTAGCAAAATACAGCCTGCATCTTACTAAAATAGACCATAATTAACTAAGTATTTTTTAAAAAGGCTGGGCTGAAAATAAAATGCATTCAGAATCTTTTTATTACTATTATTATTATTATTATTATTATTATTATTATTATTATTATTATTATTATGATATTTTAGGTCTGTGCTGCAGAGGGCATTTGAATATCTGCCTGCTGTCATATTGAATGGTAATGCACATTACTTATGGAACACAGCACCATGTCCCACTTCTCAGCTATCAGCAATGGCCACTAAGGAGACACGTCAAAAGAAGCACGGCTTCATTCCCTGAGAGTCACTAGTGAACTCATATTTCATAGCAGTTTTAAACAATCACTATAATGTGATGACTTTTGTATTGGTTTAAAATATAATGGTGTATTTTTCAAATGATAAATGTTTCATCAAAAGGGAAGAAATAAAATAAATCAAATATCAGCAAATCTTTTGGATCTTGGATGGACGGATGGGTGGATAGACAGGTAAATGGATGAATGGATGGATAAGCAAACAATGAATACATGAACGGATAGATGGCAATAATATATATCAATGGATGGATGGACTGACAGATGGAAAAACAACTGAACGATGGATGGATGGACGGATGGATGTAAAAACAATTGAACGATAGATGGATGGATGGATGGGTGAATGGACGGATGAAAAAACAATTAAACGATGGATGAATGGTTGGATAGACGGATGGAGAAACAATTTAACAATGGATGGATGGTTGGACTGCAGGATGGAAAAACAATTGAATGATGGATGGATGGTTAGACTGACAGACAGATGAACTGATGGATGGATGAAGGGATTAATGGATGTAGTGAGGGATGGATGAACTGTCAGGTGGAAGGACAAACTGATGAATGGATGGACTGACGGATGGATAGATTGATAGTCAGATTGACGGAGGAAAGGTTGGACGGACTGACAAGATGGATGGGCTGATGGATGTAAGAACAGCTGGATGGAAAATTAATTGAACGATAGATGGAGGGATGGACACGATGGATGGATGAATCGACACAAAAGAACAACTGAATTAAAAAATTGATGGATGGACTGACAGATGGAAGAACAATGGATAAATGCATGGATGGATAGATGGACTGACAGATGAAAGAACAATAGATGAATGGATTGATGGATGGAGGATTAATTGAACGATGGAAGGAGGGATGGGTACACAATGATGGATGGATGAATAGATGGATGGATATACTGACAGATGAAAGAACAATTGAATAATGAATAGATGGATGGATTGACAGATGGCCGAACGATGGATGAAAAGATGGATGGATGAACAGATGGATGGATGGATGGATGGATGAAAGATGGGAAGAACAATGGATGGATGGCTGGACGGATGGATAGCCTAATGGTTGAAAGAAAGATGGCTGGATGGACCGATGTATGGATGGATGAATGGACTGACAGAAGAAGGGTGGAAGAAAGATGGATGGAAGATAGATGGATGGATGGATGGATAGACACACAATTACAGATAGACTGACAAATGAAAGAAGGACGGACAGACGAATGGATGGATAATATGACCCCTGAATAATGGATGGCTACATGATGGAATAAAACAATGGACAGATGATGGAACAAAGACAGATGGATGGATAATAGAAAATACCAAAAGAACAAAACAATGGGTGATGGATGGTAGAACAATAGATGGAAAGATTATCAAAAAGAACGATGGATGACAAAACCACTGTCAGAACAGTTGAACAATGAATAATAAAAAGACAGAAAGAACAGTGGATGGATGATAGACAGATTGATAGAATGATTAATGCATGGATAGACGATATGGATGGTTGGACAGAAAACTTGATGGAGTAATATAACATTGAATGAACGTCTGGGTGACAGGCCAACAGATGAAAGAACAATGGATGACCAAATGATTGATACAAGAATGGATGAATGGATTAAAGACTTTAAAATATATATCAGAGCTACTGTCGTCCCATTTCTGATTTCCAAAGCAGTCTTCAAAAAAACCTTGTTATGCATTAAGGTTGAACCACCAAACAAAAATTCTCTCTATCCTTGAGTGGTGAAACTCAGGAGTCCATCATTCAAGCTCTGCCCAGAACAAATAGACTTACCTGGCACCACAGAGCGAAAACATCATTAGGATTTCGCTCTCATCCGACTGACGGAAATAAAAGAGCGGGACAGCAAACAGCGAGAACATATCAAAACTGTCTGATCTGATTAGACGCCGACAAAATATGGAGGGCTTTGCACAACACAAGCAGACCTCAAGTAAAAAGAGCAAGAAAAACAAACAGTCTCATGATATACACTGTTGTTAAAGAAGGTGGACTTTTTAGACCGTCGAGACTATAATCAGAGCAGAAAGGACCATCTTACTCTATGTCTACACTGTTAAGCAAACAGGCATTTTTTTTTTCAAAGACGGTTGTGAGATTAATTGGTGTGAGCGTGATAGAGTCATATTCGCTGTGTAAAGCCATGAGGAGAATGCAGTTTAACAGTAGTGGTCTCTGGCCGCAAGCTGAGCAGCTTTATCACACTGCATTGATTAAATAACTGTGAAACCATCAAAGGTTTTCCTCATCCTTACATAGAGCTGTCATTGAAGTGTAAAAATGTATTGTGATACATTAAATGAATAATTTATCAAATGCAAATAATCTTGGATGGATGGACAGACAGACCAACAAAGGAATGGTAGGATGGATGATGGATGGATGAACGAAGAAAGGAATGGACGGATGGATGGATAAATGGATGGATGAACGAACAATGGAATGGATGCATGAATGAATGAATGAACAAAGCAATGGATGGAAGGATGGACACACAAATGAATGGTAGGATGGATAGACAAACCGATGAATGGATGGACAAAAAAGGAATGAATGGATGGACAAACAGATGGATGGATGGACAAACTGATGAATGGATGGATAAACAAAGGAATTGATGCATGGATGGATTTATGGACGAATGGGTGGATGAACAAAGGAATGGATGGATGAACGAACAATGGAATGGATGGATGGCTGCATGGACAGATGAACAAATGGATGGGTGGATAGAAAAAGAAAGGGATGGATGGAGGGACAAACAAAAGAATGGATGGATGGATGGATGAACAAAGGATTGATTGGATGGATGGATGGATGGATGGATGGATGGATAAACAAAGGATTGGGTGGATGGATGGATGGATGAATTGCTGGATAAACAAAGGATTGGATGGACGGATGGATGAACGAACAAAGAAATGAAAAGATGAATGGATGGATGTATAAATGGATGGATGAACGAACAGTAGAATGGATGGATGAATGGAACAAAGCAATGGATGGACAGATGGATGGATTGACAAATAAAGGTATGGATGGAAGGATGAACAAACAAAGGAATGGATGGATGGATGGATGGATTGACAAATAAAGGTATGGATGGAAGGATGAACAAACAAAGGAATGGATGGATGGATGGATGGACAAAAAAGGAATGGACGGATGGACAAACAGATGAATGGATGGACAGATGGATAGATGGATGAAGAAAGGAACTGATGGATGGATGGATTTATGGATGAATGGGTGGATGAAAAAAGGAATGGATGGATGGATGGATAGATGGACGAACAATGGAATGGACAGATGGATGCATAGACAGATGAACAAATGGATGGATGGACGGACAAAGTAAGGAATGGCTGGACAGACAAACAAGTGAATGGCTGACTGGCTGGAAATAGATGAATGAACAAAGGATTCGTGTATTATGGATATATTATGGCCATATAAACGACTATATGAATGAGAATTATGAGTAGGACGGGATGTCATCATTCCTACCGGTAAATGAGCGTTTCGTATCGAATACAAAAGTGAAAGCATGCTGAAATATTACAGAGAATGGTTTATCTGTTTAGAAAATTGAACAAAATTAGCATCTGATAATTTTTCCATATTTTAATCCTATAATATTTACTATTAGGCTTACTGTTTTGTTCACTTCTGCACTGACACCTCGAAAGAAAGATCAACATTGATCTGTTTCATGAACAGACTGCAGTCTTGATTCATCTGTTATTTCTCTCTATAATTTAAGCCTATAATGCAGAATTCTAGCCAACGTTTTTTTAATAGAACGATTGATTCGATAGATCGATTTTTACAAAACTGAAATGAGGCCATGTCTGAGAAAGTCTTATCTCTCTGGTTTATATTTATTGACGATGTCTGTGGGTGTCAAAATTGAAGTGCACCTTTTCGCTTATAATGTCTTATAATCATCATAAATTAAAATAACCACGTATGACAGCTGAGCGGAATCTGTGGAACTCTGAAAAACAAACCGTGGAACTCTGACCAATGTGAGCAGAGTTTACTCGCATGTGAATTTTGGTCTGTTTAGAAACTTTGCCACATGAAAGCGAACCAAGAACCAAAATTGCAGCAATTTTAGTTGCTGTTTGGAACAAACGAATCAATCTAGTATGAAAGCACCCTAAGATAAGTTAAACGTCAAGAAAAAACAACTCACCTCTGCTTGGAAGCCCTTCAGCAAAGGAGCTATCTGTTTACGCAAATCCTGCAAGAGAGAAACAAAAACACAACACAAAAAGTTACATTATTACCTTATTAATAAATATATTTGATTCAAAACAGTGAAATAAACAAACACAATCAAACTCAGCATTTATTTCAAGTGGATTTTAGGACATTGAAAGCCGAAAATCCCAAGCATCTGATCGCAGATGGAGTAAATAAAAAAAACGGGGGGACAAAAACACAGAATATATTCAAATGGATATCTTAATTTATCAAATGTCCCAGGGCTGGTTTTGTTCTCATGAAAAGAAAAAAAACAACAACCCACACACACAGCAAGTGCACGCACATGTGTATGCGCAGACGCACACACAAATGCTCTCCTCCACAAAAGAGTATCACCTTGTGCTGCTCCTGACTACAGGCAAAGGACAGTGTGTGCTTAAAGGAGTGTGTGCATATGCATACTCTCCCAATATGCCCTCGTTTTTTTCCCCCTCGCACGACTTCTCCATGACTCAGTCCCCTCCAGAGAACAAAAAAAACACACACTAAAGCTACATGCATGCATACGTGTACTTGGGCTGAAACTAAAAGAATGACATAATTACAAAGATTTACAACTGTAATCTATTACCAAATCATCTTGTCAGAGTCACAGATAAACGAGTTGCTTTTCAGGCTCATGTTTCTGAGTGATATGAAATTTTCATTTGGGGGGGAAAAAAATCATAAAAAGAAATCAAAAAAAATATCTGCCTGTCGAAAACAAGCGGCGTCTTTGTTTGGGGTTGGGATGTCAGCGCACCTCCCCTCCTCTCGCGGGGCCCTTACAGTCGAGTAATTTTGATGCCGTGGTATTAAAGTATATCAGATTAAGATGAACATCAATGCTTCTTTCATTTGAACATAGGGTGGGTGTTTCAACATGAAATGACATTACACACGGCTGTGAATAAATCTCCCGGCCGGACAAAAAGCCCTCACATTAAAAGTCGGTATAGGAATGCCTACCACGCACAAACACATTACTGAGCGCTGGGGCCGAATAAAACGGCGCCCTGAGTGCTGTAATCGCCAGGACGCAGGCCATTACGCCACTGCGGCATAGAGATATACACATCATTACCAAAGCCGCTCGCGTTTCATTAGCAGTGTAGGAGTCGCCATAGCAGATATATTTAATATAATGGGCAGGACAGAATTGGATTTTACAGAAAAAGTAACAATAAAAAAACGATCCTCCTCTTCAGGCTGTCCGCCGCAGCTTTCTTTATGCTTTTGTTTTGCGAGTCGAAGTGTTGAGTGATCATGAGGATTAAAAAAATGATGTGAAACTAAAATGAGTTCATATTTGAGATAATGTACTAGTCTTTATAATTTTATCACAACACATTAAATTAAGGGTCATTAAAGAATTGACTAATATCAACAATTATTACATTTGTTACAGTTTTTACTAAATGTTAATGTTCATTTTCCGTAATAATTAACATATTAGTAATAGTACTTTTTAACTAATATGGTTAACAAATCATAACAAACCTTCAGTGTTAAGTGTTGCCAATAGAAATTACTACTACAATATTAAAACAAAATTAATTACATTTATGTTAACTAATTATAATTAATTTTATAATTATAAAAAGAGAGAGTTTTTTTTATTATAATTTTCTAGATAAACGTTTCATGACTGTTGCCATACAGGTTTCCCTTAACACTTCTCTCATCTGCAATTGGTTGGTCGGTCTAATAGTCCTGTCCACACACCATTGGCTGAGCCAGTTCATGCTGTTGTTCGGGAGAATTAAGATGCTCAAACTAATTATTAATATATTAAATACGTTTATATATAAATATATAATTTATATTAATAAATTTAATAAGTTCATATTCCTTAATAATTAATAATCGTATTTTTCAACTAATTTGGTTAACAATTCATAACAAACCTTCACTGTTAAGTATTGCCAATAAAATGACTACAAAAATATTAAAACTAAATAATTTATATATTTTAACTAATTATAATTTATTTTATAATTATAGAGAGAGAGAGAGAGAGAGAGAGAGAGAGAGAGAGAGAGAGAGAGAGAGAGAGAGAGAGAGAGAGAGAGAGAGAGAGAGAGAGAGAGAGAGAGCGCAAGTGAGTTCTAGAAAAACATTTCATGACTGTTTCCATACAGGTTTCCCTACACATTCCCTTAATCATCTGATACTGGTTGACGGGTCAAACTGATAGTACTGTTAGTGCCCACACACCGTTGGCTAAGCCAGTTCTGCTGTTGATGGGAGAACTAATAAAACAAAATTTTAATATATTAAATAAGTTACCTTTATTGACTTCACACTACATTAAGAGAGCATATTTTAAAGATAGACCTTTAATTTGTATCTAATTTAGAAAATTACAAAGAAAGAGCATCGTAACAGTTAATCATCTTCAGAAACATTTCGAAATTTAGAATTTTTTGTAGTATTTTTTAATAAATCTTTGCATTTCACAAACAATCTCAGAAATAAAGGTAAAAGCTGCCACACACTCATGCACATTTCAGTTACATACTTCAAGACATACTTTTAAGCTACCAATATGGACGCTTCTGATACAAACGCATACCTTTTTAAAAGAAACCACCCGTACTAGGGCTGCACAATACTGAAAAAACTAACATTGCAATATTATAACTTCCTACAATTTACTTCGCGATATTGAGCAGAATTTCAACAGATGAAATGAATACGTCTATTTGGAAAGCATTCATAATTTCAGATTGGAATGATTTTATACAGTGAAATTTACTGTAAAAAAACGGCAGCTGTGGTTGCCAGTGTTTCACCGTTAAAAATACGGTACAAACCTTAAAAGTGATTTCTCGTTTTTACAGTAAACTACCGTATTTGATTAATTTATATAGAGGTAATATGTCTGTATTTTGATTTACCAACATCTACACATCTTGTTACACAGATAGACATGTTAACACAGCCATACACAGGTGATGATGAGGAAGTTACATAATGAACCAAAGCTCATCACAAACAACTTTTCCCACAAGCAGAAAAGTGCATCAGTGTATGGAAGGTGCTCAGTGTCATTCACACAGCTACTAAACAACAGTATAGTAACACGCATAAAATGAAATAAACATTGTTTATCAACATTTGCTGTAACAAATATCTCGACTGTACATAACTGATAGGGAAACAACTAAAAGGATCCATAGTAATGTCAACAAAAAAGCATAAAACGTGGTGTGCCATGCAGGGAATTCTGGGAAAGTCAATTTACAGTTATTCGCCGTATATACATTAAGGAAACACACTGTTTACAGATTTTTACTGTAGCATTTTTACAGTTTTTTACTGTTGAAATCACGGCTATTTTTTACAGTGCAGCACTTGCCAGCAAGTGCAAGACTACTAGTGTTTCACAGTGTCTACACACAAAAACGTCCGGCAAGTTGACAGCGATGAGCAGGTAACACGATGACGAGGCAAGAAGACTCCATATAAAGCAGCTGACGTCTGCACATCTCAGTCATGTTCGGCGAGAGTCTGAGAGCGCGAGCAAAAAGCAGACAGAAGCGGCGGAGGGTAGCTTTGACCCCGCTGCACTCTTCATCTTCCCCGAGCGAGCAGCTGGGCCTCCTCTCTCCCTCTCTTTCTCTCCCGCCCGCACCGGCTACTGTACAGATGACATTTATGTAAGTGCCGCACCAGAGGGGCCCACGTGACCAGGAGGAAACATCTCTCAACATCTGGTTTCAACATAATACTGCAGGCCTGGCCAAAAGAGAGTATCCCCCCCCTCCATCCTCCCCCGTCCAACTTCAGCAGCTCTGCACATGCGATCGCAAGCAGTGCATAAAAATACATTTGGATTGTTAGCGAATGGATAAAAAGCGCGCAATAAAAGTAAATCTCCAGGATGCCGGCCAAGTTGGAGCTATGCACAAGTCGTTGGTAAATCCGGAGGGGTCTGAAGACGGAAATACAAGCTGTTGGGCTACTGTGGTGTAGAGAGAGACGGTGAGGTCAAAAAAAAAAAAAAAAAAACACATGACGTGACACTAGCTGAACAGCTGAATGAGCAAAAGTGATGCAGGGAAACTGTGACTTGTGGATGAGCGAGAGAAGGGGAATTGTTGGATTGGAAAAGATATGATATTCACTTTTGTGTTTTGAGATATTAGTGTAATAGTGGTTAGTGTGATGTAATGTGCATTTATATAGCAACTTTAAGTAGTTAAATGTGATGCAAAATGATTCTTATATTTAAAATCAAACACATGCTAAGTGAAGAACAGACAGTGTACTTTTCGTTTTACTTTAGTTCATTTTCAAAAAAATGTTACACCCTTTCATTTATTCATTCATTTTCCTTCGGTTTAGTCCCTTATTTATCAGGGTTTGCCACAGCAGAATGAACCGCAAACTATTCCAGCATGTTTTACGCGGATGCACTTTCAGCCGCAACCTAGTACTGGGAAACACCCATACATTTTTACATTCACACACTCTTAACACTATGACCAATTTAGCTCCTCCAATTCACTTATAGCGCATGGATGTCTTTGGACTGTGAGGGAAATGGGAGCACCCGGAGGAAACCCACGCCAACACAGGGAGAACATACAAACTCCACACAGAAATGCCGACTGCCAGCCAGGCAAATACGTACAAACTGTTTTTTTTTTTTTTTTTTTTAAATAACACAATAAGTATTCAAAGTGAGTGAAATGAAATGGAACGAACGAACTTCAAATGTACAAACGAACATACGAACGAACAAACCTACGAACACAAACTTGATTCAACTATGCATGCCTAAAATAAGGCTGGCTGATATAACGCAAGATTTCTGACTTTGAATAATCAAAAATATAATTATCGATTAAATTCCATGAAAGAAGAACTTTTATAAAAATAAGGGATAAATGTCAAAAACAAAGAAATAATAACCAAAAAATAATAACCTAAAAATAAAAAAAACAATAATTATTACAACTAACATCTGAAAAGGTAATAATATTTTTAAGATCCGTTGAATACTATGATACTGGCTGCTATAAAGAAAAATATTTCTGATTTTGTATATTCAGAAAATCAAGCTGTAATTAAAATAAATTAGCCTATGTGATATATTGCAATTAGTAGTTCAGAATATTTGCACCTGGTTAAATCTAAAATAAATAAAAAAATAAACAATTAACTGAATAAAAAAAAAAAATAATAATAATAATAAAAAAAAAAAATATATATATATATATATATATATATATATATATATATATATATATATATATACATATATACATATATATGCATATGCATATATATATATAAAAAATCTAAAAATCTATAAATAACATTTTTTAAATATATAAATTTAACTGAAAAAATTTATAATAAAAATAATTTAATTATTAAACAATTAAATAATGAATAATAAAATAAAATAAAATATCCGACAACCATCTGAAACAACAACAACAACAAAAACAAATGTTCTGCATCTCCTGGTGCATGCTGGATAATTGATCAATTTCATAACGCACCACTGTTATGCGCATTTGGATACATTTTTCATAAATTTAGCCAAGACCGAATGAAGGCCTTTTAGATTTTTGCCTTGACCCTGAGTACCCCATCAACAAATTTCCAGACCTTTATCTCAGTGAAAAAACAGCACGTTTGGTGTTTTTTCACCCTCCAAAAGCCAAGCCTGCAATCCTCCAGGGGTCTGGTGAGAGACGCTGCAGTCAATCAAGCACAGACACGTTATTCCACATCCAGCGAAAGCCAGTTTGGCAGATCACACACAGTCAGCCTGGTCAATTATTTACCATCAACGCCAGCCTCTCTATCCTCCTCCATTATATAGAGCATCACATGCCAACCCGGTCCTGGCACGTTGGCATCTGGCACCGAGGTGGCATTGCCTCGGTGGAGCTGCGCCAGGCCTGTTTTAAGCCGCTGGTGTCTGCCGTAATGCCAGCTAAGCTCGCTAGGTACGGTGATCAACAGATCGCTTTAATCGTATCTGATAGAATATACACGCGGAGGATTTCGCAAAATGATGGACACCCAGAATTTAACTAAATCCTCCTCTCAAGGCAGATGCAGGTCAGAATCTAGCTGACACAAATTCCTGATGATTTTACGGCTCAGTAGAAGATGGAAATGTTTATACACATGAGTTGGGTAACGTATAGATTCAGATTGATGCTTTGTGCATTTGAATATGTTAAAATGGGTTAAATAAAGCTAAGAATAGACTATTTTGGGGGTCGATTTTGGATGGGAAAAAAATTATTAAATAAAAAGATAAAAATGATAAATAATAAATTAGAAAATAACACGTTTATCCATAGGCACCTACAGTATTACTTTGCATTTGGACACATGGTCTATTATTGTTGTTATTCTTTTGTTATTTGTACTACTGCTGCTGTCATGAAAGGTCTAGTAATTGGTTTGCAAATTGCTTTAATGTATTAAAGGAAAATAATAATAATAATATTAATAATATATTATTAAATAAATAATATTTAAATATAAAGATAAATAAATGACAAATAACAATATATTTGTAAATAACTACTAATAAATTCACCCAAAAAGAGAAAAAAAAATAATCAAAAGGGGGCAAATAATTCTGACTTCAACTGTATATGCATATGTAAGTCCTATTGTGTGTGATTGTGTAGATATTTGCATATATGCGTGTACATATATGCTTTTATCTGAGTATATATTTGTTGTTTATTTTGCTTTATTTGTCTATACATTTGTTTATTTGGTTTATTTTACAATGCTTGATTGTTTGTTGTATGTGAAACTTTGAGTTGCATGTATGTAGGAAAAGTGCTATACAAATAAAATGTATTATTATTATTATTATTATTATTATTATTATTATTATTATTACTGCTGCTTTCATGGAAAGTCTAGTTATAAATTGTAACTAGACCAGTAATTTTTAAATTGCTTTAGTATGTTATTTAATATATTGCTTTAATAAAAGTAAAAATTAAAAAAAAATTGAAAATTAATAATTAAATATAAAGGTAAATGATAAATGACAATAAATTAGCAAACAACTAATACAAAATGTAAACATTTAAATAAAAAAACATATATATATATATATATATATATATATATATATATATATATATATATATATATATATATACACACTAAAATAAACAAACATAAAACTTAAAATAAAAAAATGCACTTTAATAAAAATGTAAAACAATTAAAATAAATAACATCATACTTAGTAATTATATTAAGTAAAAAAAATATTTTTAACATTCCATTATAAAATACAAATATATTTATTTTTATTTAAACAACCTTTAAAAAATATTTAATTTAATTATAATGAATTAAAATTATTAAAAAGGCTTTAGTTATTTTCTGACCTTGATGAGAATTCTGAATTAACCCTGTATTCTGACTGTTTACATGGACATCAGTAATCAAATGATTTGCCATAATCTGAATAAGGCAATAATATGATTAAAGTGTTTACATGAGTTGCTTTTTTAAAGGTTCTTCATGATCCCGTTTTACATGTTATAGCACATAATTCAATTAACATCATTGCGTCATCACAATATTCACATTTCCTTTGGAGTTTCATGTATTTTCGGGTGCATTTCTAATTTGTCGACTTTAACTGCAGTTCAGCAGTTTCACTTTCATTCAGGAGTATTTCAGTCATGCCTCCGTGACAAACGAGATATTACATGCGAGTGTGAACTGTTGGAAGAGTGGAGTTTTAGTGGTGTTTGACACCGTACGCCATATGGGAAAAAAACCCTCAGCATTTCGCGATGTGTGTGTCTGTGTTCCTTCACTGACTCGGTAGGTGCAGAGAATAGCGTCAAACAGCTGTGTGTGTGTATGTATAAACTATCCTGTCACAAAATGCGGTGAAAATCCTACACGACAGTAATAGTTTGATTAAGGTGTTGACATGCCTGTACTGCGCTTCAATAATGCAACTAAAATATTGCATACTCCACATGTCTTAATCCGATTTCTGTTTAGTTCGATTACGACTTTAGTCAGATTAAAGCAAACAAACATCACTGTTTACATGGTAGACTCTTAATCAGAGTATTGTCTTAATCGTATAAAATTCGGTCTATAGGTGTTCATGTAAACACCCCCCCCCCCACAAAAAAACAACAACTTTATCTCTGTTCAACAGTGTTTAAAAATGTTGTAACCTTACAACTGACTGGATCTCTACTATATTTTCTGTGGCAGACTCTTAAATCCAGCACTTTCAGAAAGACTTTTAGTATGAGACTTTTATAGAAGTAAGAGTAATGAAATAATGAAATAACGCTCAACTCAGAGCCTGTAGTTTTATGTTTTTGGATTCTCCAAGAAAATGGCTACCGGCCTGCCCTGCGAGTCGTAAATCTTAGTAAATACAGCGCTGGAAATGGTGGAAACAGGAAAGCACATGGTATGGCCTGTCCGCTGGCCATCTTCTCTTGTCTTTCTCTGCCTTCTGGATGCAGAATCTCCATTCAACAAAGTCCAGGAGCGTCACCCCGCTCGTTATTCAAAAGTACACACGCACACACACACACTTGCACACACACTCATGCATGGAGAGCAGCCATGATGGATGAGACGAGAGTTGCACTGATAAGAGAAAGGCCGCGGTGCCTCCATTATAGAGGAGGACACACAAAAACACAAACACACACACACACACTTGAAAACACTGTACAGGAAGCAGAAGCGTGGCATTTTACTGAAGGTGGCTGATACCAAAGTGCACCGTCAGCTTCGGTGCAAAAGAATCTGTAATATCAGATATTTTCCACATTCTTCACGTAAGAAAGAAAGGTAGCATCAGTGGTTGAGTCTTCAGGATAGAATGGGCGCCTGTTCAGCTGTCGGAAAAGGATGGACGGAAAATATGAGGTGACATTTGATCATGGCTTATGAATGTTAGGGATTTACCGATTGAAAACTGTGGCTGATTTCGATACCTACCAAGCAATTTGATGTTTAAAGGACATCTATTAGACGTCTAAAAAGTGAACATCTATTTGACGTCTAACAGTTGTCCAAAAATAGGCTAGTCATCAACATGTGCAATCATTCATTAATGTCTATTTTGTCTATTCGATTTTTACTGACAGCCCAAATTTAGCCTCGTTTTAGTCAAAATGTCTATAGACGTCAATTAGACTTCTTTTAAACTAAATTATTGATGAGTAATTTGTTATAATTGGATGTGAATAACCAATATATTAATATAAATCTCAAAATAGATTTGAGCGTGTTACAAAAAAAAGGCAAAAATGTACAACAGCCAACTGATTTATTTTAAAAGAAAGGTAGCATCAGTGCTTCAGTGTTTTAGGACAGAACGAGTGCATGTTCAGCTGTCGCAAAAAGATGAAAATGAAATGATGTGACATTTGATCACGGCTTTTGAATGTTAGGGATTCACCGATATGAAAACTGTGCCTGATTTCGATACCCACTAAGAAATTTGATGGTTCAAAGACATCTAACAGACGTCTAAAAAGTGAACATCTAATTGACGTCTAACAGTCGTCTAAAAATAGACTTGTCATCAAATAAAAAGACAGAGAGACTTCACATGTGCAATCAATCATTAATGTCTATTTGATAACTAGTCTAGTTTTGACTATCGTTAAACGTCTATTAGATTTCCACTGACAGCTCAAATTTTGCCTCGGTTTAGTCAAAATATCAATAGACGTCAATTAGACTTCTTTTAAACTAAATTCTTGAGGGGTAATTTGTTATATTTGGATGTGAATAACCGATATATTAATATAAATCTTAATATAGATCTGAGCCTGGTTACAAAAGAAGGCAAAAATTTACAAAAGCCAACTGATTTCATTTAAAAAAAAAAAGTAACATCAGTGCTTTAGTGTCTGTTCAGCTGTCGCAAAAAGATGGAAATGAATGAAGTGAAGTTTATTTATAAACTAATTTTGAGAGGATCACGTGCTTATGATTGCTAGCGGCTGGATCTGCATTATCCAATTCTCAATGCACCAATCAGACGACTCTTAAGCTACTACAAATACCCTGAGTTACGTATCACCACTATCTTCGTTTTGAAGAATCCCCCCTTCCACCCCTACTCCTCCTCCTTCCTAGATAGGTGACACGGTGGGCCAGTGCTTAGCACTGTTGCCTCACAGCAAGAACGTCTCTGGTTCCAGGCTTTGCCAAAACAGCAGACGTTTGCACATTCTCCCCGTGCTCACGTGGGTTTCCCGGTTTCCCCCCACCGTTCAAAAACATGCAACCTAAGTTTATTGACTAATCCAAATCAACACTATAGTCTTGCCCCTACCTAGCACTTATCTCTTTAAGAGCAACTACTATCTGCTCTTCAGCCACCATGACGGGGGAGTTCTCGAGATCTACCTGAGCTCAAACTACCCTCTTGCCTTGCAACAGGAGGGAGCCCCGAGCTCGAGGATCTTATGAGCTCAGGGCTCTCTCCCGGGACAGCATGCCAAAGCAGCTTATAATTAATCATCAGCTAAGTATGAACTCTTGAAAACAATATATGTGACATTTGATCATGGCTTATGAATGTTAGGGATTCACTGATATGAAAACTGTGGCTGATTTCGATACCCACCAAGCAATTTGATGTGTAAAAAAAAAATTAACATCTAATTGATGTCTAACAGATAGAATATAATTATTTCTTCAAACAGAAAGATAGAGAGACTTCTCATGTGTAAAATCAATCATTCCTGTCTATTTAATGACTAGTCTAGTTTCGTACTATTGTTAGACATCTATTAGATTTTCACTGACAGTCCAAATTTAGCCTCGTTTTAGCCAAAATGCCTATAGACGTTAATTAGACCCTTTTTTTAAACTAAATTATTGAAGGGAATATAATTTGTTATATTTGGACGCCAATAACTGATATACCTATAACAATATACATTTTTCTGTGCCTGGTTTAAAAACGGCAAGTGATTTTATTTTAAAATCGTAACTGCAAAAACCAAGAAAACGTCTTTCTACACATTTTAACAACTCCAACCCCAGTTAGACACACCTGAACCAGCTAATCAAGCTCTTATTAAGCTTACTAGAAGCTTACAGGTATACATGTTGAAACAAATTGAAGATAAACTCTGCAGGACAGTGACACTCCAGGACACAGTTGGGCACCACTGCTCTTCTATTCTAAAATGCGCATCTGCAGTGTGGGTTTAATTTTCCAAGGAGGCTCTGAAATTGGAGGTCTTTGGAATGTAATACAAATGTGTCAGTTGTTCTCTTGGTAATGCAAGCGTAATGTAAAAGAAAATACGGACAATGATCAGATATTTCTGTTTTTGGGACTCATGTTTTTTGATCTGATTTTAACTTTAACATTAAATCACAGAAAAAAGAAATAGCCTGCTATGAAGAAACTTAGTGATGACAGCAAACACACACACAAGCTCTACCAGCACGGCTCAGCATGGCTGTCTAACCATGTCTAGAGCTCAAACCCAAAAACAATTAAGTCTTAAGAGGATTTAAATACAATTTAAACTGTACCTGACAGTTCTTAGAACCATTTGACCAGCTGCACTAAAAAAAAAGACTATTTTAAACAGTGTGTCATTGTTTGTGAAGAGCTCACACAGACGTCGCTTTCAAATCAATCAGCTCTATAATGAATTTAGATGTTTTCAGTTTATTTACGATAATCTTGATTATCGGGATCTTGATCTCTGCTCTTGTAACGTTATGTTAAACAGATCCAGGATGTTCCTTACTTTTTATTTAATTCACCTTATTTTAACATTCAACAACTCTTTGAACAAATGAAGCACTTCTGTGAAGTAGCTCGAACAATCAAGTAATGAATAACAGAAATTCTTCACTTTTGGACTCTAGTGCAACAGTAAATATATAAAAAATCTAATATAAAAACAAATAGCACCTCAATTTAAATGCCCGGCAGGCAATCGGAAATTAACATATCTCACAGTTTGCTATGGCAATGTTGTCATCATCAACTTTGTAATACCTCCAGACCGCACACATACTCGCGATTTCCGCTGCAAGCTGCTTACGTGTTCTACTTTGCCAGCATTTAACCAATAGCGTCTCTGCAACAAAATGATGTTGTGATGTCATGCCGCATACATTGCTGTTTCTGTGTGAAGTCAAGAAAGAGGTCTAACTCTGTGCCACCACATAAGTATAGATGTGTTAAAAAAATTATGACTATATATATATATATATATATATATATATATATATATATATATATATACACACACAGTTGAAGTCAGAATTGTTAGCCCACCCTTTGAATTTTTTTTTCTTTTTTAAATATTTCCCAAATGATGTATCACAGAGCAAGGAAATTTTCACAGTGTGTCTGATAATATTTTTTCTTCTGGAGAAAATCTTATTTGTTTTATTTAGGCTAGAATAAAAGCAGTTTAAAATGTTTTAAAAACCATTTTAAGGTCAATATTAGGTCCTTTAAGCTATTTTTTTCCCGATAGTCTACAGAACAAACCATCATTATACAATAACTTGCCTAATTACCCTAACCTGCCTAGTTAACCTAATTAACCTAGTTAAGCCTTTAAATGTCACTTTAGGCTGTATAGAAGTGTCTTGAAAAATATCTAGTCAAATATTATTTACTGTCATCAAGACAAAGATAAAATAAATCAGTTATTAGAAATGAGTTATTAAAACTATTATGTTTAGAAATGTGTTAAAATAATCTTCTCTCCATTAAACAGAAATTGGGTAAAACAATACACGGGAGCTAATAATTCTGACTTAAACTGTATTTATATATTTTGAGTCCTGATTGAGTCTGAAACTGCGTGATAGGGCCTGATTTCCAATCATGTGATCAGATCTGGACATCCCTACTAAATTACCTGGTATTTGTCTCTAATTAACAAACCAAATCAGATATCACAGCGTATCATTTCAAAAAACTGCAACAAACGTCGCAAAAAGTCAAACTTTTATTTGTTAGCTTATTTGTGCATTTAATTACTATTAAATTTTTGTTTATTATCATAGTTTTCATGTGGGGGTCTGGATTCAAATTATTTGAATGATGGATATTATCTTATTACTCAATGTAAATTTCTGATATGTTTCTGCACTAAAAACATTCAATTAAAATGTATTTGAAAAAAATATATTTTCCAACTCGAAGCAAAGATCAAAGTCCCATGATGCAATATGAAAGCATAAATAAACAACATGAATCTAAAGGCTGAATTATACTTCTGCGCCGAGTGATCGGCGTGACCCACGGCGTCTGCCTTGCGCATAGTTGTGCATTTATACTTCTGCGCGTTGTTTGTGTTGCTTTGCAATAACACTTTCGAAATGCTAGCTGGCAGTAGGCTTTTATGTTCCTCTGTGTCGAGTTTCTTCGCAGGTGTTTTGTTTTTTCTTAAAGCTACAACCTAAAAACTCGGAAGCCAGCGGACGTGCAAAATTGTAATCATAAGGTAAACACAAAACAAAAGTCTCCATCTGGAGCTCCTTCACAGGACTCCACACTTGTAAACACTCACTCCATCGAGCTCGCTGCTTTAAGTACCACCCACATTTGTTAGCGATACCAAGCCGACCAATCACAGAGCTTGCGCCACTTGTCGTTGTGACGTGTAGTTACATTTTTTAGAGGTGCGCGTCAGCGGAAGCCATGGCGAGGGGTGACCGTGTGAAGGCTGCGCCGGACCATACTCATGCTCCTGAAGCATACATGTAACAATTAATTAACATATATTTTGAAAAGTGTAGTACAAATTTACATAAAACTTAGCATTTAAAAGTTACCTGAACAAACTTGTACATATGAACAACACTAATATTGATTGTTATATTAGCGAGCACTTCATCTGTGCTCACCTATTGCCCCTGAGCTTATGTGTGTGTGCGTTTGTATGCGCAGCTGTGCGTGCATGTGTGCGCGTGGGCGTGTCGGTGTCCCCTATTCGGTGCTCCCACACCCTTAAGGTCACAGTCAATTAAAGCAGACGCAGAACAGACCCCCATTGCATTCAGACCAATTCCAGCTCCACCTTCAGACTTACACGCTCTCTTAACCACACATAAACACGAGAGGGACCCGAGCACCACGCAAGCCTCAAAATAAGAGTTGTTACAGTAGGACAGAATGAGAAATAGATGGAAAATGGAGTATGTATGGGGGTGAGGGGCCCCCGATGGCCCCTGTGAGATGAATGCCCTGAGACGCTGGTCTGGTAATGAGGTCAGGGGACTGTCAGACAGACCCCCAAACAAAGACGCTGTGATCTAGGACCGGCCGGTCTCTCAGACACACTCACACACACTCATTCTTGATGGAGGCTATCAATCACACACATCCTCTTTAATAATACACAGCACAAACATCACGAATACTTGAAAAGCACTCTGATTTAATACGTTTACGCTTATAATATAATAGGAGCACATTTTTAAAATACTTATTATTATTTTATTAATTAACAATTAAAATTGGATTTGTGGTTGAATAAGTTTGTGCTTTTGTAATTTTTTTATATTAAGAAAAATCTTTACAATTATTTATTATTTATTTCTGTGTTTATTTACTTATTGTTACTTTTACTTTTATACTTTCATTTATTTTTATTCTTAATTATAAGTTCATAATATAATATAATAAAGGTTATTTTATTAGTTATAATTATTAATTAAAACTTAAAATTTGTTTTTATTTCTGTATTTTAAGTTTGTGGTTTTGTAAATTATTATTTTTTATTTAAAAAAAAAGATTATATTTATTTAGATAAAAAATGTTTTACTTTATTATTTATTGTTTTACGGATTTATTCACTTATTATTACTATTTCTTTTATACTTTGACTTATTTTATTCATAATTTTAAGCTTATTTTATAATATAATATAATTTAAAATAATCTAATATTTTATTAGTTATCAATATTTTATTAATTACACCTAAAATTAGTTTTCATTTCTGTATTTTAAGTTTGTGGTTTTGTAAATTTTTTTTTTATTTTAAGAAAAAAACTTTATTATTTATTGCTGTAATTATTTATTTACATATTACTACTTTTACTAATTTCTTTTTTATCTTAATTTTAATAATATAATATTCATTCATTTTCTTTTCAGTGCTATATAATATAATATAATATAATATAATATAATATAATATAATATAATATAATATAATATAATATAATATAATATTTTTAAAAATCCTTAATTTTATGGTTTACAGCTGCGGTGCCGTAAAAAAAAACGTAAAATAATGGCTGTTAAACTGCAGAAATTGACCGTTAAATGGCGGATATTAAATTACAGAAATCCCCTTAAATTTCAATTTCTGGTAAATTTCTGTAATTCAACCTGTTATTTTACAGTAAATATCTGTAATTTAACGGCTGTTATTTTCAGATTTTTTTTCCGGCTCCCCAGCTGCCGGAAAGAAACCGTAAAATTACAGAATTTGTTTTACAGTGTAATATAATCTAATATAATAAAGAACACATACACTATGAAACACTAAAATTGACAAAAATAAAGTATTTATTAAATTATTAATATTAAAATTAAATATTTTAGTAAATTTATAAAGTATTATTACATGGATTACGTAAATGCAATTGCTTTAATGTACATACCTATACACATTTATATAACTTGCATAAATAGCATTTAAGTAAATAAAATATGACCCTTGGTTTTCATCTCAAACATCACCTCATAGTTTCCCCAAGTGTCCCAGAAAGTCTCTTTTATTGGACCGATGGTGAGCTCGGGCCATTATAGGGCAGGAATGGGTTAATGCAAAGAAAAGCTGGTGAAAAAAAGAACTTTTCTTTGGCAATTAGTTCTGATGAGCAGGTTTGTTAGGCAGCAGCTATTGAAGGTCTATTTATAGAGATTGCTTCAGGAGAAAAACCTGAGATGCGGCCATGCAGATCAGAGGGAGAGGGGGATGAAAGAAGGGAAATGAAAGAGGAAAAGGGGGGATGGTGGAGGAGGGAAAAAAGGGAGAAAGACATGGCCATGTGCCTCAGAGGAATGCAGGACAGCCTCTATCTGTGATCAAACCAATGACTGGACATCTTGCTTGGCCCCTTTGTCCACATTTGTTTGCATTTTTTCCCCGTATTTGGTTCATCTTTACATCACTTTTCTGTTTGCTCGTGTCAGAAAGCCAGCTTGTACTTGTGGACGCAGCTTGAAGAGGAACATGAAGCCATTAACTGAGTCTATGTGCTGATTATTCATTCATTTGTGCTGCATTAGAAACCACTCACTTGTTCACTGTTTCCTATATAAAGTCAATGACAATGTCTGTTCAGATTCATTTCTAAAGAATGAATACAGTCATCAGAAATGCTGCTAGATATTTATACGCATGTATTTTTGTGATATTATATATTGTCAGTGTTGGGCAAGCTATTTGGAAAATGTAGTGAGCTAAGCTATTAGTTACTCTACTTAATATGTGGCTTAACTACACTAAAAGCTACCCCCTGGGAAATGTAACAAGCTAAGCTACAAGCTACATGGAAAAGGTAGCTTACCTAAGCAATTTTTTTTAAATCAATCAAAGCAACTTCAATCCAAGTCAGTTCTGTCTTAGTGATCAATAAAACTGCAATACAGAGACAGAGACAATAAAGCATATGTGGCATGATTATTAAGTTCAGTTATTTACTGCAGTTTTAATGAGCTGTTCCAAACAGAAAAAATTATTATAATTATAATAAAATTATTAAAATAATTATTATAAGAAATCACGTGTTACACATTTAAAATACTATAATAAAGTCTAGTAAAAGGAAATATATAGGACAGTGTATTATTCAGTGCATGCAGTATTCATAGCACTTCACTTTTTCCACATTTTTTATGTTACAGCCTTATTCCAAAATGGATTAAATGCATTTATTTCCTCAAAATTCTACACACAATACCCCATAATGACAATGCAAAGTTATTAAAAATAAAAAACCTGAAAAATCACATGTGCAGAAGAATTCACAGTCTTTGCTCAATACTTTGTTGATGCACCTTTGGCAGCATTTACAGCCTTTTTGAATATGATGCCACAAGCTTGGCACACCAGTCATTGGGAATTTTTGCCCATTCCTCTTTGCAGTACCTCTCAAGCTCTACCAGGTTGGATGGGAAGCGACAGTGTACAGCCATTTTCAGATCTCTCCAGAGATGTTCAATAGGATTTAAGTCTGGGCTCTGGCTGGGCCACTCAAGGACATTCACTGAGTTGTTGTGAAGCCAATCCGTGGATATTTTGGCAGTGTGCTTTGGGTCATTGTCCTGCTGGAAGATGAACCGTGCACCCAGTCTGAAGCAGGTTTTCATTCAGGATGTCTCTGTACTTTGCTGTATTCATCTTTCCCTCTATCCTGACTAGTCTTCAAGTTCTTGCTGCTGAAAAACATCCCCACAGCATGATGCTGCCACCACCATGCTTCACTGTAGGGATGGTATTAGCCTGGTGATAAGCGGTGCCTGGTTTTCTCCAAACGTAACGTCTGGCATTCACTCAAAAAAGCTCAATTTTAGTCTCATCAGACCAGAGAATTTTGTTTCTTATGGTCTGAGAGTCCTTCAGATGCCTTTTGGCAATTTCCAGGCCGGGAGTAGCTTCCGTCTGGCCACTCTACCAGCCTGCTCTACAGGCCTGATTGGTGGATTGCTGCACAGATGGTTGTCCTTCTGTAAGGTTCTCCTCTCTCCACAGAAGAACGCTGGAGCTCAGACAGAGTGACCATCGCGTTATTGATTACTTCCCTGACTAAGGCCCTTCTCCTCCGATCACTCGGCTTAGATGGCCGGTCAGCTCTAGAGTCCTGGTGGTTCCAAACATCTTTCACTTACGGATGATGGAGGCCACTGTGCTCATTGGAACTTTCAGAGCAGCAGAAATTTATCTGTAACCTTCCCCAGCCTTGTGCTTTGAGACAATCCTGTCTCGGACCTTATATAGACAGGTGTGTGCCTTTTCAAATCATGTCCAATCAACTGAATTTACCACAGGTGAACTCCAATTAAGCTGCTGAAACATCTCAAGAATAATCAGTGAAAACAGAATGTACCTGAGCTCAATTAAGAGCTTCACGGCAAAGGCTTTGAATACTTACGCACATGTGATTTTTCAGTTTTTTATTTTTAATAAATTTGCAACAATTTTAATAAATCTTTTTTTCACATTGTCTTTTTGGGGTATTATGTGTAGAAGTTTAAGGAAACAAATGAATTTAATCCATTTTGGAATACGGCTGTAAAATTAAAACATGTGGAAAAAGTGAAGCGCTATGAAAACTTTCTGGATGCACTGTACATCTCAAGTTATAGTCCTGCTTCAGAAATAATTCCACTACAATCATATTCCCATTAAGCCAGTTTCTTGTGTCCGCCCAATGACTGATTGGTGACGTCACTGACCACAGAGAGAGAGGTGGCAGTAACGCACCAAAAAAAGAAGAAACCGTCATTCTCACCATCATATAGATTTACTTTCATCGACCAGAGATCGGCTTCACAGCTCCGTGAATAGTGGTGGCATCACTTAATGATTCGCAATCGGTAAATGTAGCTTGTGTGGACGCTACTTGCTTAAAATGTACTGTAGGTACTGAAAGGCTATTTGATTTAGAAAGCCACGCTACTGCCCAACACTGTATATTGTATTTTATTAAATATTAGCAATTTGTTGATATTTATTTAATAAATGTATATTATTATGTAATAAATGTAATATTTATCTAATAAATGTATATTATTAATATATTAAATATGTATTAAATATTGTGCAATCTGGTATTTAATTTACTTACGAAATTTTGAACACTGCACTAATTATGGATCTATTTTAATATATATTTTTTAATGTATATCTATATATATATTTCACAAATGTAACAGTTATTTCACAATTTGTTATTGTAGAATTACAAATTTTACTAAATTTTAATATTATTTGGCATGAAAACCAAATAAAATAGAAAAAGTATAAAGCATAAAAATAGAAAAAGTATATAAATGATTTTAAAATTAAAGATATGTAAATATAAATATATTTATATGTATATATGAATAAATAATGTAAATTAAATAAAAAATATATAATATAATATGTATATTTTCATAATTAAATTATTAGTGTTATTTTTAAAAGTATTATTATATATTATACTCTTCACAACTGGTGGTTGATGCAAAACAAAAGAGTCAACAGCATAGCAAACTTAAATTTCCAAAGCAGTTAAAAATGGCCGACACTCATAAAACACACTACACAGTGCACAAATAGTGATTTCGAACATAAAGTTGGCAGATCTGTGTGTACCAAACATTACTGACAAACATGTGGGAATGAGTTGTCCCAAAAAAAAGTGTCTACCAGATATGCGTCTCAGGCTTTTTTCCATTCAGGGTGCATAATTGTCAGCATTCCTCTTAAAAGCATATTCCATGGAAACAGCACCCACCCCCCCCCCCCCCGCTCGCCTGAACCCTGTGAAAACTTTAAATAGTGTTTTATGTTGCACGATTATTTCTGCCTTGTAATTCTGTCAGAGGGTGGAGGGGCTCTCGGGTTCTCAAAATTACCTCAAATAAAACATGTGGTGGGAGGAGGCTGATGCAAGTGTCTCTCGGAAAACACAAAGACAAATAAAAGAGTAACGGACACACAAACCGAGGACGGATGGGCGAGAATCTGCTAGATTTAACCATATTGGGTAACAAAAAGTGGAGGTGGCGTGTGCTGTAAAACAATGAAATAAAACCCAGAACAACAGAACAAACACATGGTGAGCACTTAAAGACCCCCTGAAATCAACATTAGTATTTTTTGTGGTGTTACTATCAATATATAGTCTAAAGGTTATCTATAAGCTAGTGTGCTCAAAAATAGTAACAACATTTGCATTTAGAAGATAAGCACTCTTCAAAACTTCAGCTTCTCATCAAATTTTCGGACCATGTCAGAGTGCAAACATTTGGAAAGATTGTTCTTCTACTGATAAAAGGGGAGGAGCAACTCAATAAGCCTCGTGCTGGCAGAGCAGTTATATTAACAAAATTCTATTGGCAATTTTGTAAAAAGGGGAGGAGCTACTCAATATGACCTGCCCTGACAGAGCAGTTATATAAACAAAACCTTCTTAGCCATTTTGTAAAAAGGGGAGGTGCTACTCAATGTCTCGCCCTGGCAAAGCAGTCATTTAAACAAAACCCTATTGACTATTTTGTAAAAAGGGGAGGGGCTACTCAATATGACCCGCCCTGGGAAAGCAGTTATATAAACAAAACTCTATAGGCTATTTTGGTAAAACGAGGAGGGGCTACTCAACATGTCCCATCCTTGCAGAGCAGTTATATTAACAAAACCCTATTGGTTATTTTTGTAAAAAAGAGGAGGAGCAAATCAATATGCCTCGCCCCAGCAGAGCAGTGAGAT